>NW_009735606.1:0-18788 GCF_000703405.1 Apaloderma vittatum | reverse complement strand
TGGCCTTGCTGCGGCTTACGGCGTTTCTGCTGCGACTGTGTCCCGGACTGAGCTCCCGCGCCCTTTCCGCCGCTTTTCGTTGGCTTTGTAACTACCACTGGTAATTTTTTGAGGCTATGTTGGAGGTTCCTCTCTGGAACCGAGTCCTGCCGCGCTGGGCAGTTCATACATAACCTGGTATCAGTGCATGTACTACTGCCACTGTAGCATTCCCACCGGTTTTTGCGGGATTGGGACCCGCAAAAAAAAGGGCTGTAGGCCTCAGCTTGGCAGTTTCAAAGACGGATACTAGCCCCGGCTCCGAAGGTTCTTTTCTTTTTTTAAAAAAAATTTTGCAAAATAAAGGCACATTTGTATGTTTTTTGTTTTAACTGTGTGTATAGCTTTAACATGAAACATCTGACTCGCTGGCGTGTTAATTTCTAACGTTTTTCAGTCAAATCAATAGTGATCTGTTACTTCTCAGTATTGTCACTTTCATATAATTTTCTACTAGAAGAAGGCAGAAGTGATTTTTTCTTTTTGCTTAGAAATGAAATGGTGCGTGTCTATTCAGAGGTGAGAGGCAGCCTGAGAGATGAGCCTTGTGCTGGGCTGTGTGATGTGTTGCACGTAGGCTGCGGAGGACACATATCCCCACCCTGACTCTTACACTGCCGTGACTTGAAATGACTCATAGGAAGGCTAAAGAGGATCAGGTCCAGAGCCCACTCCACGCAGACATTTTAAACACAAGAATGGACCACGTGTTATTTTTTTTTAAAGTCCCAGCACTGCTGCTGCTAGAGAGCTTGACCCTACATGCCTGTTACACATGTGAACACATATTGCCGTGAACAAAGAATAAGGGATGGTATTGCATGGGAACGCTCTGGAATGGCACAGTCTGTAACACTGAGAACTGGCAGGACTAGAGCACTTATATTTTCAGTGATTAGCAGTGCTATTAAGATCTAGTATCAACTCCCTGCCATTCCATAGTGCCACTTACTCTTCCGACCTTCCTGCCTCCCATAGTTGGTGCAAGGAGGTGGGGTAGGAATTCTGGCAGTGCAGGGAGAAAAAAACTTCAGAGCAACATCACCAGCTGTGTGCCCAAAGTGGCAGATACTGGTCATGCTGCAACACAATGGAAAGATACCTACAGTTTTGTTCTTTTTTGCGCCCTTGACTAAGGAGGATGCAGTGCAAGCATTTTCGCAGCTTCTAAAGATGCATTCTTAGAAGTTAACCAAATACTCGTGGTATGTATGCACCTCTCCCTCGTGTGATTGCTCCACACTCATGGATTGATAACACATTTTCTAGATGCTCAGCATCTGCTTTAAAATGTAATTGCTTGTGATTAAAATATGTACACTAAAGAAATGTGCCTAAGGCAGCAAAAAGCTGAAAGGTAAAATATTTTACAGAAATGTACCAAAAAGCATAGTAATGATGTGCTAGAGATAGAGGCAAAGGCAGCTTTTATATTCCCTATTAGGGAGCGTAAGGATAGTTAGTAACTAGAGGTGGTCTTGAGTGCACTTGTGCCATCAAGTACCTGAGGAACACAGATTTCAGGGCATGGATGCTCTGAGAACAACTTTAAAAGCATCTAACACAGGCAGGCTTCAGAAGGTATGTGGGACAGGTTGAAGCCCTTCCTGGAGGCTGACTGCAAATACCAGGGCTGCGACATTCATGAGTTGCAGTTGTACATACTTACCTGCATCACAGTCACAGCCTGAGCACAGAACAACTGGACCAGGGAGAAGGAGCCAGGAAAACATCAGAAAATGCTGGTACTATGGCTACAATAACAGGCAGAGGCTGCATTCTTTGAGCAGGTGGCTCTATGAAGGAGGCAGACTGATTTCTCAAGAAGAGAACTGCCTCCTCATCTAAGGTCCTGATGTGTTTAGGGGCTTTGTAGCCATTTGCCAAAAGCAATTCTGCCAAAAAGATCTGCTTCATGCCATGACTTCCTTCCTCAACTGGCAGCTCCACAAGGCTTTAAGTGGAGCAGATAATATTTAATAAGATGTACTGTATTTAGAAGCCAAGCAGCATGTTGCTTTATTCAGCTATGCTGCTTTGATTCACTAAGCAGCTTTTACTTTTGCAGGTTGCAGTTTTTGTTTATGCAGGTTGAGGTGCAGGCTTGTACTTAAGGACTGTGGCTGCAAAGCAAAGCTGTGATAGGAACAAAATGGGATATTTACAACAGAGCTCAGAATAGGAGTGAGAGGTATTTGTTCTTCCAAAAAAGGAAAAAAAGTCACTATACACCTCATTTCAGAGATTCAGGAAACAGATCTGTACTCAGTCTTTCTGTTTTACTTTAGAAGCAAATGCTCTTATTTGACTCAGCACTTGAATAATAAATATTTGTATGTAAATCTTCCTTTTGTAAGTAATTCATTACTTTGGCCTCTGGGAATGGCTCACTGTGCCTCTGTCTCATTTTGAGCTGTTCTCTAATCTTCACTGTCACTGCAAATTGTTCAGTAGACGAAAAGGGGAGGGCAGAACAGGGAACAGTGGGTTTTTCCACTTACTCTGTCTGCCTATCCTGAGCCCTGGGATTCTGTCATAGCACAAGTTTTTCTGCTAAACAGCAGTTCATGTGGTGTTAGATTCAAGGTGAACATGGACTACAATTCAACCCTTTTAAATAAGAGGCAATCATGTCTTTCCTCCTTTTGAAGAAACGTCTGTATGCCACATTAGCAGGCACATCTATTGATTTAAATGTATTTTAAAATCAGGTCAAAATAGTTCTATTTAAATTTGGCCAGGCTGTTGAGCATGAACAGGGCAAAAACATATCCAAATGGAGTGTTCATCTTCATGCAAAAGATGTAACTGTTAAAAAAAGATAAAAGCTTCTATTAAGAGTATTTTGAGGAAGCACCTTCCATTTCAGCCACAGGCCATTCCAGCATAAAAATAGAGCTTCAATACTAAGCTCCTCTTGAATTTTTACTTTCATTTAAGCAGCAGATGAGGGTAAAACAGCATGGGATAGGAGCAACTAAGGCACTGCTCACTCTTAAATTCGTGCCAAATGCAACCTAAATTACTAGATCTGCAGTGCTCAAAAACCATGGGGAGGGTTCGTGAATAAGCTGCTGCCACCTGAGGGCACGTCAAGCAAAGGTGGTGTTCCAGCCTACTTTCCCAGCGCTGGTCTTGAAGAAGCTGACATAGATTCTGAAAGGGAAGACAGACACTGTTAGCTGCTGAGAGCAAGAGCACTGCAGGCTGGGCCAGAGCGTTCCTGCAGCAGAACGCACGAGCCGCACTGTGGACTGTCCCCCAGGGCTTTACACGTCTCAGGCCTGCACTGCATCTCAGCAAGTTACACATTGCCTTTGGCAAATTTTGGCAGGCATGTTCAAGTGTTACATATTCCACACTCACCCTCCCACCTTGTCTACTTGCATTCTGGAGTTCCTGGCATTTTTCTGCTTCTTGGTTTAAGGGGATCTCAGGATGCTATGTTTTATTTACAGTCATTTCTGGAGCAAATTGTGTACTTTCAGGAAAAAGGACTAGAAATGCTTTTACATAAGTGGAAGCCTTTGTAATAGACCTCCACTTATACCCCACAGGCAGTTGGAAATGTTGGTACCTGTTACTCAGGTTATCAGTTTAGTAACATCAGGTTATTGTGTCTGTACCTGGGCTTTTGCACTTGTGAGATCTGTGGGTACATGCGGTTCCTGAGCCTCTATCATTTCACTATGAAGTATTTCACAGCTTTGGGGCATTGGCATTGCAGCTCATGCAATTGCTCTTCTCCTATTCTTAATTGGAGAGTTGCTCTATTGGCTTCATGTTTAGCTTCTTCAAGCAGAATATGAACAGAAATACAGCAAAGGACAAGTCTAGGATTAATAGCTTTAATAATCAGTGGAAAGTTATGTCAGACATGGTGCTGTATGAGTTTACCTGTCAGGTGGTATTTTCAACTGTTTGTTTAGTAGGTCACAAGGCAATTTGGAGTAGACCTTGTTCTCCTGCTTCCCTATTTTGCCAATGCTGTAGAGAAAACACATAGCAGAGGGGTCTGTGGAACCACCAAAGGACATCAACTGGTCAGGAGCGACCTGTATTGCTAGGTACTGTTGGAAGAAAAAAGGAATATTATTTGCCTGTGCCATCTTAGGAGAAGTTTTGAAAATCCAGGACAGTATTTGTATACCTAAACTGCAGTGAAAATAGGTGCATGCCTATCAGTTACGCTTTTGGAATTCTCCTGCATGTACTTCATTGAACTTACAGACTTCCTGAATATCTTCCTGCAAGTCACATAGGTGAAAGGGTACAAACTACAGCCATATTTTCATGAACACCATTTGGGAACAGGCACTGCCATCATGATTCTTTCATCGGTTGAAGAATGGCTGTATTCTTAACTAAATGCAAACTTGTTTTTAAGCTGCACGGTAACAAAGATCTTTCACTGCCTTGCAACTTTCAGCCCCAGTGTGCTCAGTTACCTACTGAAAGATGGGTTCTGGATACTCAGCCCAGGCACACTATTGAGAGGAGGAGCCTGCAGTAACATCTTTTCCAACCTTGAATTTTGGGTAGAAAGTTCAGGTGCTCCAGGAGCTCGGAGACCTGCAATACCTACAGAACCTCCTCAGAGCCCCATGGCTCTCCTTGCCTGTGTGGGACGGCTGGGTGCGAGTGGGGGTGCACAATTGCATTGCTGCCGCCCTACGTTCCAGAGAGATTTTGCACCTCACTGGCTGCTGCTGCAGTCTTCCCCGCTGAGGTAAATATGAACTGACACAGCAGAGGTCTAAATCAACATCCCCCTCATTAAACCAAATACAGCCTAATCCTACTTTTGTTCTTGATAGCAGGAAAAATAGAAGAAAGTATCTATGTTAATATTAATGACCAGCCTGCAATTTTCCCTGCTGCTAATACACTGTGTCAGATCCACACACTGGGGAATCCAGGGATCAGTTCCTCTGGCATCCATCTGGCTTCTGTTCTGTTCTTACCCACGTTTATTAGCAGCGCATCATTGGAACTCAGCAGCAATTAACCCTCTTGGTAAAACAAGTTAGCCTGAGTACCAGGAGTTGTCTGGGTAATTAGTCTTGGCCATCACTTAAAGCTTGTTTGGGTGCAGGGTGCATCAGACCACAGCAGTACAGGATAAGCCAAGGAGATCCCGCTGAACTACCACTTGCTTGGCCCTGCTCTTCCCTGGCTGGACACCCTGTGCTCTCAACTTTATGACAAATGTAGATACACATATGCCTTTAACATCTACCCCGAAAGCAGATTATTATTTTTTAAAAATATTAAGCAAGCTCTAAAGCGTTAATCAGCATTATTTTCTTCTTAGAGCAGTTTGAAAATGTTTGAAACAGTTTTTCCAGAAGAAAAAGACCCAAACTATTTGATTAAAAATCAGTAATTTTTTTTTCAAATGGTACCATTTCCTGTAAGAGGAAAGATCTGCATTCCAGCCCACCCTAATATTTTCCTTCTTTCTGTGTTATAACTAAGAGACTATCCTTTTCCTATTGCCTCCTTTGTCACGAAGAGCTTGCATGTCTTCTTTGAAAAAATCTCTTTGTTGTTCTCTGTATATTTTTAAGTCCCATTACATATCCCTTCCACACGGCTGCACAAACCTGTTCCAGCTGCATCCCAGCCCGGGCCCCTAGCTTTATATTCAGGAGCTGTTATGCAAGAACCACCAGCTGACACCCCCTCACCCCCCCAACAGCAAGTACTTGATTGCTAGACTGATAAAAAATGTTTTCTGAAGCGGGATAGAACACATCAGTTTTACATAAGAGTGTCATTATATTATTGTATGTGTTGGGAGAAAAATAAATACGTTACTCCCATTTACAGTTAAGTCTACTTTCTATAGAGACAAGGCTTATACAAGCCTAAAACATGCGTCTAACTGTTCCATGAGATAACTAACTTTGGTCAAACTTGGCAGAAATTGATCTCCTACATGTTTAATGAGACTGGTTAGTTGCAGCCATTACTGTCCCTAGAGAAAGAGGGGCCCTTTTATCGGACATCAAACAATCTGCCTGGAGGAGACACAGTACAACCAGGTTTCTCCAGGTCGATTGGCTTTTTAACACTATATCAAATCAATTTGATGAGAACATCAAACCACATATAGCTGTCTTTGAAAGGCTACAGCCATACAGCAACAAATAGAAATATTCCAATTAGCAGTGTTGAACTGAGAATTTCTAACTGGTCAAAGAAATGTCAGTACCATTAACCATCCCACCACTGGTGGGACCTATGGTGCAAATCCAACACAGAATCTGACTGTAAGTCACAGGAAGTTTTTAAAATTTATCTCCAAGAACTAACTGAAATCTTGCTGTAAGTTAAGCTGCCTTACTCTGCTGAAGAAGGAAAAAAGCAAAATATATTCCCATCTCTTCCATAATAGCTTTCCTCTTCAGCCTTCTCTCCTAGAAGAGCCAGAATGCCTGTTGATCTTTATAGTCACTTATTTCTTCAGTGTTTTTCCTTTGGTGCATCTCTAATGTGACTACCTCTTTCTCAGGGTAAAGGGCCTGAGGCTGGATGGAGTACTCTACTGAGGCTTACTTCTACCTTGTGCACAACAGAAGTGCTCCCAAGCATTGCCTCGTCCCTTATTCACGTTGTAACCTATAATAGCTCCCCAAATCTTTTATTTTTCAATGAGTTATTGTTTGTCTTTTCTGCAGTTTGACTTATTAATCAGCTATTGAAAGAAAGCTTCTTGACTTAAGAAGATATCTCTTACTGTCTTCTTGAATTCTTACTGTCTCCTGTGCATACAAGCTATTGTCATATGTACTTCTCAATCTACTGAGTCATTACTGGAAGTATTGATGAGATCCAAGCATAAGTCCTACTGCTGTGGGACTGTTGAAAATGTTCCAGATTTTAACAAAATCATGCCAGCTGCTCAGAATTTTCTTCTTCCCGTTTTTAAGACATTAAAAAGTTTGTTCTAATATTTTCAGTTATCCCATTTGGTTTTTTATTTTGAGACCATTTTTCTCCCTTCTTCCCTTCTCAGGACATTTCCACCCATGGCAGTTATCAAACTATCGCTAAGGACTTGAGAGATCTCTGTTGCTTTCTTAAGTACTCTGTGGTGACCGCCATCCCAGGGCACTTTGTTTCCAGGAAGAATGAGGATCTTCTTATGAGCTTTGCGTGTGCCATTGGGCAGAGAAAGGTTTGCTGGAGAGCCCTCAGAATCCTTTCTGTACGCACCAGAACTTCATTGTTTCTAGGGTTTCAAAGCATCACTCCCAAAGTAAAATAAGAAACAGTTTCTGAAATGCTCTTCTGCTGGTGAATACATGGAGAGGGTACTTCATCAAGCTGCTGAAGATCTATAGCCAGTTCACTTAAGTTATTGCTGCTACAGCAACTGAGAAGTAGCTCATGTTATAAAATTTAACAGTTCTATAGAGAGGCTTTCACTTTGCTTTTCATATTCATCAATAGTCTTCAGTAAACTGATACAGTGACTAGTGAGCTTCTAGGATTAATTAAGAAAGTAAAAGCCTTATAAAACCTTGTAAGATCTTTAATGACAGTATTTCAGTACTTCACCTCAGTAGCATGTCGGCATAGGTTTTGGCAGGTGAATATCCCTCAGTTTGGTAATGAAACCAGCAGACAGATTTTACTCCGGTGTTTTGACTGCAAGTAGCAGGATGTCACATGGGTATTTTTGCTAGATGCCCAAGCAAGCTGAACACCTTTTTTTTTTTTTTTTCCAGCTGTAGCCACTAGGCTACAGACTATTTGCTGGCAGATAACAAATACATATTCGCAGGACTCTGCAAGGAAATTAGAGGGTAAGGCTTGCTTTCAGTCAGCTAGATTCTTGAGAGGCATTCACGGCAATAGCTGTGTATACATACCCACACGCCTCCAGTGCCTTTACCTGTATGGAATACCATCATATACAAAGCCAGTTTAAATACTTTAAGTGGTTTAAGACCTCATCAGAGCTAAGTCATAGCAAACAAGTATTTGACATTTGGACAGAGAAAAGACTCTAAGTACTAGAGATTGTTTCTGAGAAATAATTCATTGCATAGGCACAGCTGACTGAATAAAGAGAACATCTGAGCATCTGGACTTACATGTGCTGGTTTGCCCATTGCTTTTGGTAACTGCTGAGTGAGCTCCTCTGTGAAAGACTGTGGAACTTATCCTTGCTTATATTTGTGTTAACAATAAACTTAGGCATTTTTGGATTACAAGAGGGTTTTCTTTCAGCTCACCTTGTTCACGGCTTTGTTTCTAATTCACCTGCAAGATAACTTCTACCCCACCGTGCTTGTAAGCACCTCAGGAGCCTTCAAATAGTCTGTGGTACCTTCCTCAGGTGCAGCTGAAGGGGTGTGGGTGCCTCGGGAGAGGCGAGGCTGCCTGTGCCCTCTGCAGGCTGTTCAGGCAGGTGTCAAGGGACAGCTTTCAGCAGGGAAAAAAATGCTCTGGAAATCAAAACATCCAAAATCACACTTCGTATTTGGATACAGCCTCGTGAAAACCAGTGAAAAAGCCATTATTTCAGGGACTGTTAGAGAGTGGGTGAGTTATATTGTGCCTTTTTATGCAAGTCTCATAATTATAAAAAATTTAAATTAGATAGATGCCTCAGTTGTGAAGTCTGTGACTCTTTCTGTAGAATAGACCATAACAGAAAAACCCCAGTGGCATATGTTGTGAAGACCTTCCCTGAACTGTGACTAAGTCATGACAAAGATGCCTTAAAATCGGTCTTGATTTTCCACTGTGGTGAGCACCGGATTCTACATACTCAGAGTAGGCTTGTTTTCAACTCGCTTCTTTGTTGTGCAAATAGTCCCGTAAAGTCAACAGGATCTGCAGAGAAATAGGAAAACCACAGAATTTCTAAAATGAGAGTGTTTTATCCGTAGTGGAGTATGTGACAGAGCTGGGATCTGTTCTCTTTGCTGCCCTTGCAGAGTGTTAAATGAGAGAAGTGATTTAGAGGGGTCATCTGGCATTTGATAGGGAGTGTTTGCAGTGAGACGCATATGGGGAAAGCAGGCTGAAAATGGTGATGAGTTTAAAATAAATGTTTTGTTAATCTTTCCATGTTAAAGGAAATAATGGGTGTGTTTATGCCCTGTAGTGTTTGTGATTTAAAGGTTTTTCTATAAACTTCACTCCCAGCCTGCAGAAAATGAGAGCTTTCCGTAGCTTGCTTATATTGCAACAGCGTAATTTAAGCAAATACTTTTTAAATGATCATAACCTCCATATGAATATGCTTAACTTGGTGGCATATGTTGATTTTTTTCCTTCCCTATAGCACTGTAAAAAGCCAGCAAATAAAAAGTCGGGAGTTGAATTACTATGTGCCCATGTTCATCTACAGCCCATGTGAGTGGATTGAGTCTCCTGTATCTGAAGCATTCTGAAAGTAATGAAAATCCAGAAATAAAATCTGTTTGTAGAAATAGAATTTTCAGGGCATATTTCCTGTGTCAAAATGTTAAAAACAAGTTCAAGTGACTGCTCCATGTGTAAGGAGGGGAACTGTTGTTTGTAATATTGATGAATTTTTCCTTCAGTGATAAGTTGGAAGCAAGTGGCATGATCCAAACCATTTAGTCACAAATTGTACTATACTTGTTGGTGGTCACTTGGTGAAACATAGACTGTATTTCCAATGAACTTCACAACCTATTTTTTCTGCTGGGTACAATAATCACTCGTTATTCGCAGCTTGCTTACATAACAAGAAAAACATTTCCAAAATAAACTCTTTCTTCTCTGAAAACATCTGATGTAATTCCCAGAAGCTGATGTACCAGGTTTGAAATCAGATCCTTAGACACCACTGATGCTCTTGGGAGCTTTGTTTTATAGGAGCCATTTTACTTTTTTTGCATTAGAATACTATCTGTTTGACCGACCCTTCTCCCTGCCTAGAGTTATTAAGACGTTCCCCACTGAGATTTCCATTACATCTCCAGAAGGTCTGTTGCACAGTACAATTTCACTTCCGATAATTTTTGCTGTTACCATGGCTGGAACCGTTTTTCCTAATTTACTGTGCTAAGTTTTGAATGCGTATCTGCTTGCATAACCCTAACAACGTACCTAGCTTTTTCTCCATTAGCTTGCTAGTCTGTGTTTCCCCAGCTTTATGACTGATGATCGTTTAGCCTTCTTCATCCTTCCTTCTCTTCGTTTGTCATCTTAAATTATTTTACTTGTTCTTTCATATTTCTGATACTTCCCCCTGAACTATTTGTCAGCAGTTTCCTGATCCTGAGGTGCTTAAAGCTAGTGAGGCTTCGTTTAGAAAAGGTCAATAACAAACCACTCAGGTACTTGTGACATTGGAGAGGACTCCTGGGAACAAGAGAGACCAACAAGAGGCCCAGGGTTGTGGGTCCAGGGCTGTGAACAGAGCCTGTATGTAACCTCCTCTGGAAGGATTTGGGCTCTATGGACTGTTAACAAAATGTTTTAAAATTTCAGTAGGTAGGCTAGCATAAAAGGTTGTTTTTTTTAAAAAAAATCTCATATCCAGTAGATCTTAAAACTGAGTTATGACATTTCCTGTGAAATATTTAGATAACAGCAAGAAATAAAACTGGTATAATGAATTTCATATCTAAATTTAAGAAAAAAAAAAGAAAAAAGGAAAAAGAGACAGTAGAGTTTGCAGTCTGTTTTTAATGTTTCCTGTTTAGTTCTGTTGCAAAATTGTTTCTTGTCTTTTCTAAGAGATGCAAATTTCTCCTCTGGACATTCAGAGCTTGGTGCAGAACAACTGTTCCTTAGGAAAGTTATTTTCAGTGACTGGGGTTTCTTTCTTCCCAAAATTCAGCATGTTGAATTCTGATTTTATTTCCATGATTGACTTTCCCTTGGTCTCAGGGAGATACAGGTAGACAAAAATTGCTGATGAAGCAAGGATTCCCAGAAAGATAAGGAAGCAGAAGGGTCCAAGATTATCCTGCAAGCAGAAATGGGAGACACTGTAAGGAAAATAAGAATGGAATTTGTGTTTCTCTACACTTGGGTGCAAGTCTGTGTCTTAGTAACTAAAATTCAAAAGTGTGCCCTATACACAAACCAGGACGAGTATCAAACCAGGAGCGTCCACTGGCCATGTTTAACCTGAGTCCAATTGCTGCTGCTATGATAGTCCTGGGCAATTCCTGAGCAGGTTTGATATTTGGACAGAGCTGTAAGCTTTCCATGTAATTGCAATTTATTGCTATTATTTTGCTCCCTGTCAGCATTGGGAAGTGGAATAACCTGGAGGGAAGGATTCCAGTTAGAGTCACTTACAACAATCAGCGGAAAAACCATCCCAAGTACAAATAACCCCATCCAGTTGATGCAGCCAACGATCAGAAAGGCTGATGGTCTGAACGATTGGCTAAAGATTTCAACCATGACAGTTATGGTGGCTCCAGCTGAAAAAGAAAAACGAAACACAAGCCAGGTACACATGTTCCTTAGTTCCTCAGCGCACCTTTCTTCTGCTGAAGATCCTTGCAATGGCAGTAGGGTAAGATGGCAAACAGGCAGAATAGGTGACCTGCTCGCAGGTGGCCTCTGCTATGTGCATGAAAGATCTTGATTCCAGGAGGGGACTACAGCTGTTAATTTTGGACTTCACCTGTTAATTTAGGTCTCTCTCATACCTACTGGAATCCTCTTTCGGGTGCCAGTGGATCTGTGCAGTTCCACAATGCACTGGTAGCCATTATTAGTGCTCCTGTAGTCCCCTTTAGGGGCACAATGCTCCCCTTTTGGCTCCTGTAGTCAATTCTGCCTGAAATATGTTGGTAGACAAAAAGCTTAACTTTCCAAGTTGATGAAGGGTATGATTACTGTGATGTACATATCAATGTCTAGAATCCTTGTTTTAGCTGAGTGTTTTAAAAACTGGTCTGAAATATCTGTTGCAAACACTCCGGAGAAGATGATACTGTCTTTTAAAAAGTGATGCCCAGTAACAGAACAAGGAATAATGGGTATAAGCTAGAACGTAGGAAGTTCCACCTCAACTTAAGGAGAAAGTTCTTTACTGTGAGGGTGACGGAGCCCTGGCACAGGCCGCCCGGAGAGGGTGTGGAGTCTCCTTTTCTGGAGACATTCAAACCCGCCTAGATGCGTTGCTGCCCTAGGGGATCCTGCTCGGAGAGGCGGGTTGGACTAGATCTCCCTTCCAGCCCCTAACATCCTATGATTCTATGACTCTGTAATTTAGATCCTGTGATCAGCAATAGTCTGTATCCTTTTATTTTCTCCCACTTGTACGTATCTCCCCTTCCCTCCTTAATTTCTAGAACTTTCTACAATGGGACTAGACTGTTCTTCCTCTGCCAGTCCTGTCACCAACCACTATGATACAAAATTTCATCCCAGCATTGCCACTGATGTACTCACATGGTCCCATTCCATAGAAGACGACAAATAGGAAGATCAAGACAACACTGAAGTAGTGCATCCAGAAAAACTGGTGCTGAAAGTGAAAAACCAGTGATATCAAGCCATTAGATACATGACAGAATAGCAGAGCTCTGTATTTTCTGCCACTGACTCAAGTTTTTGTACATATCCTGTGAGGCAAGACCCGAAAGGTGGGCTGGTGCTGGTTAAGTAGCCAGAAGGCTGCTGCCTCTTTACCTGCAGTGACAGGGTCATGGTAAGGAGCGCTAGCACAGAACACATCAGCGTGTATCCTCCCCAAAGCAACACCTTCCTCCCAAATCGGTCTATAAGGGTGCTCTGAAAAGCAGAAAACACAGGTCATAAATCCCAGTTCTCAAATGAAATAATTCCTCCCCTCTGCACGTGTTCTTCGCAAAAGACTTGAGTGAGTAATAACCAGAAGTCAATGTAATTTGAAAGTCTTTTAATTGCTAATGAATTTTATTAGCTTCTTCAAAGCTAATTAATTATTAATTGAGTTGTGTTTATTAGTCAACCCTAGGCTTGTTGTATGTCAGTTCCTTTTCTTATGGGCTGGTATATATTGAATTGTGCACACATACATAAAGACGTTACCCAGAACATCCTAAAATTATTTTATGGAATAAAAATGAGCCTTAAAACTAGTTTGGGAAGAGAACCACCTTTTATCCTGCATGTGTTTTGCAGAAGCAGGAAGATGTGTCTTAGGTTATGCAAATCTTGCCTGAGCCCAGATATAAGAACGGAAAAGTTCAGTTGTTGACCACATTAAATTTTTCCTTCAAACTCAAGTCTGAAAAGACTTACACACAGTATAGAGGATAACCATTCACACAACCCAACTCCCAGGGACACGTATGGGATAAGGTATTCTTCAAACCTGGCTGTGCGGAATACTTCAAAAGAATAGAAGTATATCTGAAAAATGCAGAGAGAAAATGCACTGTGAAAAAAATGTTGCAATTGTGATTCAGTTCTAAACTGCTGTGATAACATTAACTCAAAAGGGTTTGTAACGCTGTCTAGAGTTGTCGCTTGTTCTGGGGATAAGGAGAGCACGCAACTGCATTGATTCCACAGAGCTGCAAGGTGGTCATGACAGTCATCAAAATGTAAAGTTGCCAGCGCAAAGATCTCTCTTTTATTACTTCAAGGACACGCAAGGTCTTTGTGCTCGTCATTGCAACCTTCTCCTTCTTGATGTCATCGATTTCTGCCTGATGATCTCCTTCTCCCCAGAGCTTCCTGATGGCTGTTGGGGAGAAAGAAGAAAGTGGATTACTCTACTAGTATGGCTCCATGATGAGTGTTTACGTTAAACCCGTTACCCTGCCTGTCCATTGCCATAGGTGGTGGTGGTGGTGCTGTCTGCTTCTGCCATCTGTCTGGGTCCAGGGCAGTGGGTAGATGGAAGAATTTAGTCTCTCTGGCGGTCAGTATAGCACTTTCTAACCTTGAGTTGACTTAATTGTAAACAAACTAAACATTTAACTAAATATGGAAAGGACCTTAAAAATCACCTAGTTCCAACCCCTCCACCATGGGCAGGGACACCTTCCACTAGACCAGGTAAGAAATAAAGTAGTGCCCACCGAAGTGGGAAATGTAGACATACCAATATATATTTGCCTTTCTTAACTTTCTTAAATTAAGCTGAACGAGGCTCCATGTTAGTACAGATGTATTGCTGTAGGTACCTCAGCTGTTTTATTTAGAACTGCCCCTGCTATTACTCCATGGCACTCTGCTGCACTGTCCTGCACAGCTCTGCCCTGTCTTCTACAGATGCCGTCACTCTAACTTATCAGATGAAGTGAGGTAAGTGAGGAAAGTAGACACTCTACCTTTCCTGCAGGCTTCCTCATTACTCTTCTGTATCAGGAGGTAGGATGGTGAATCAGGGAAAAATGGGAGAGTAACCAGTTGAACCAATGCTGAAAGTCCACTAGATGCTAACAACCATGGCCACAAAGCTTCACTTCCTAAAATTTCCCTGGAAAGTGTGTGTGAAACAAAATTATGATGAAATAATAGAATGAGTGTTCAGGAAATTTTTCTGAGTGATGAAGATTGCTCAAATTCCATTCAGGGATGCAGTGGAGCAAAAACCTGAATCAATAATTTGGCAAATTTCACAAATATGACTATTCTTATTTCTGACAATTTTAAAGGAATAATTTGGTATTTTGAAAAGCTTTGTAAATAACATTAGGCTTCAATATAATGCTTAGAAAGCTGATGAGACTCACTTGACCACTATTTGACCATGGGATCAAAACACCTTGCTAAGACTTTCCATGTAAGTACAGTAAACTTTTAAGGGGAAGTCCCCTGGTAGAAAGGGTGTAGAAATAAGAAAAAAAAATCAGATTATGAGTAATTAATTTTATATCTTCTATATTTAAAACTACACGTTTGCCTCAAATATGATCAAAACTTTTCTTCTGGCATAAGCTAAGGCCTGTTTTGGAAAGATAAGAGGTTTTCTCAGTGACTGACAAGGTAAGAGGGCAAGGTATATAGAAAGCTTTCTACTACTTCTAGTGTAACCTGATGGAAAGATGGGAATATTTACCGTAGTCCAACAACCTGTCCCGTAAGTTTTCCCAGTGTCAGAAAAACAGAAACTGTGGAGTTGGTAAATCCACGCAGCCTCTTGGGTGAAATCTCTCCTACATACTGAGGATGTATATTGAGAGAAAAACCTTTAACACAGAAGAGGATAAATGACTGTTAAATATTTAGAAAAGCTTAACTTTCTGATTCCATCCTCTCTAATATTGTTTCCATTCACTCAGTAATTTGGATTACAATTTCTTGGAAAAGGGATGATGTCTTTCACTTTTACTAAGTGCTTAGTACCTTTGCTTTAAAAATCATTCTCCAAAAATGGCCATACCTGTAGAGACAATCCTGGGACAGAAAGGATGCTTGCATTCCACAGTGGCAGGAGCACATACCTGAACCAAGGCCGTAGAGAAAGCGTCCAACCAGAATCATCTCAAATGATTTTGCTGTTTTACTGAAGGCCATGAGAAGTGCAGCTACCAGCATAATCATGTTGGTGCACATTTGGCACTTTTTTCTGAAAAAGAAACAAAAAAAGCCCATGAGAATTTAGTGTGAAATGAGAACCTCTTGTACTCTTTCGACTAATCATGCTAAGACAGGAAGCATGGTACAGCCATTCGTGCTGTTTTGAGGAACAGCTGAAATAATTTTGGCTTTGGATAGTCAAAGTAATTCTTTAACATTTCAGGATCTTTTAGATTTGAAATCATTAATATTTTTTGGCTTAGAATTTAAACAGTTGGAACACTTCATAAGCATTTCTGAAGTACAAGTGCAAAAAGAGATTAAAGAACTGGCCCAGCTTGCCACCAAGATCTTTAAAGGGCTCGAACTCCTCGTAAAATGTCAGGTTGTTCCCCCAAAATAATCCGACTACATGGCTCCCATTCTAGAACGGCTCATATTAAAGACATTTTTGGCTAAATGGATGTGATATGACATGGCAGAAAGAGTTTTTAAAGGCAATGTGTGAATCGTGGGCTGGTATGTTCACAACTCTGATATCTCGGTCTCAAATTAAAGTCTTTTGCCCTTAGTTGGTTTGCCATGGTGCTTGCTAGACAAGGGTCCTCTTGCACACATTAAGGATTCACAGAGACCCTGTGAGCAGAAGACTGTGATTCAGCAATCAGGTTACCATGTGTTAGTTAACCCACGGGAGACGTGCATGATCTTGTTTCCACTCTTTGGAGACCCTCTGAGTGTGGGATGAGGCAGTGTCCCACAAGAAATTTCTTGGGGGCACTTACCTGATAGGAAAGAACAGAATTGCAGGCAGGCTAAGGATGGTTTGTTGAGACCCATATGAGGGGCCTCTGGATCAGTGGATTGTGGAGCAGATCTTTAAGTGGGTCACACCAAGTAGATATGTTTGCCAATTTCTCTGCAAATGAAATTAGTGGTGTTACACACAAGGCACTAAGAACAGAGCAGACTGGTGAGGAATCCTTTCTCTGTCCGATGGGAAAGTTACTTTGGAACTGACTGTAAGTAAAATGGATTGCCAAGAACAGAGATCTCTCTCGCAGAACTTGTTTTGGTGCTGTAGCTTGTTTGTTGGGTGTTTGGGTTTTTTTTTCCTCCATTCTCTTCACATTTTCATTAGATTGGATCTGAATATTTAGTATAATGCCATCACCCCAAATTAGTGTGTTTAAAAGGAAATCTGGCTCTTCTTTGCTACTTAAGGGTGTCTTCCACACAGTGGGTTCCGGGTGGTTAGAGTAACTGCTTTCTGAACTATTGATCTGTTAAAAGAAACACTTACTTTCTGTATTTTGTAGTCAGGTAGCCACAGCAGAGGCTGCCCAGGAACCCTCCTATCCCATAAACAGACACAATGAAGGACCACAACAGCATGATTGTCTCAGGATGGAGGGGAGAGCCGTATCGCTCTATCCAGGTTTCGTTAATAAACTTCCTGATGTGCTGAAAAATACAGATATTTGACTGGATAATGGGTATATGATCGCTCCATGTTATTTGGCTGTTGTTCTTCAGATCTGGCAGTGGTTATATATTAGATTTATTTCAAGACCAACTTTCTTAGTAAAACAAGTTATCTGAGATCACATTGCAGAACCAAGTTTGCATCAGTCAGTGAACTTCCTAGGAAGCCTACTGAAAGCAAATTTTCTGCCTTCCTTTGGAGGCTTGTATACTCCATGGTAAGAATTTATTTAAAGCTGCCTTGAAACTAATTTAAAACAGAAATGCCATCCAATGTTCTCGAAAGAAGAAAAAGTTATCTACACATCTGATGATACTGTTAGCCAAAGAAAAGGCATAGATGCATCTGCTGAGTGGTCAATAAATTTGAGATTTGTGGGAGAATGAAGAGCTCAGGCTCTGCATTTTTTTTTTTCACCCTCAGGGAGTTGGCTACTTACCACAGAAGGATAGTTGATCACAGAAATGTGGAATCCATATGGGAAACTTCCACCAATTCCCAGCACTAAGATCATTTGAAATAGTCCCTGGAACTGAACCTGCAAAACAAAAATAAAATGCTCCATCAACTTCTCATTAGTCTAGATTTGTGTGGGACCAGAGTCCTTGCAGCCACACTTGTCCTTCCCCTTTGTCCACTTTAAATCCTCTTAAATTTAAACATTTTTTCCAAAGTCCCTCTAACCAAATAGCCGAAGTGGAATCATCAGCTACAGTGTCATAGCAAGACTATGTGCCAGTGTGAAGAGTGCTAATCCACCACTTTGCTTGCAAGAAGGGAAAGGAGTTTTAAAAGATGTTCCCGAAGTACAGCTCTTGCTGTAGCCTGCAATGTCTGACAGGTTGGCTGGATAAAGGTGTCAGTCTTGGATGCAGGGATGAGGGAATCAGTTTGTCTGCAATCTAGAGTAAC
Organism: Apaloderma vittatum; assembly: GCF_000703405.1. Taxonomy (NCBI): domain Eukaryota; kingdom Metazoa; phylum Chordata; class Aves; order Trogoniformes; family Trogonidae; genus Apaloderma; species Apaloderma vittatum. The sequence continues at coordinate 880 of NW_009735606.1, read as the reverse complement.
CTATGTTCATCAAATCATAATATTGTGCCACAAAAGTACATTAAAAACCAACAATATTTTATTGTACTCCCTGATTTTGTTTCTGACTGTGTTGTATCTTTACTCATAATAACAAAACATCCTTTTAACATTCAGCTTTTTCAGAAAGACATAGACTACAAAGATAAGAGTGATTTCAAATAGCCCCTGTAACTACATTCAAGTAAAAATCTTTCTGACTTGAATTTGGGATTTCATTTCTGGTAGAAGATTCACTCAGACTGAAACAAAGCAATGCTAACGTGAATAGTGCTGCACTGGGAGATACTCAGAAGAGCACTCCCTTTTCTGGTTCTTAGGTCTGTCTTTTGAGAGATTTTTTACTTAATTAGTCCACAGCTGGATTTCCCATGTTATCACCTGACAGGAGCCAAGAAGCTATGGAACAGAACACTCTAAATTTCCTTTAAAATCCTGTCTCAAATTCAATAGATTTAGTAATTGGCAAAAGCATTCAAATGAATTAAGAACTCACCCTCTGACTCTGTTTTGCAATAGACACACAAATTAGCAATTTTACTTAAAAAGGAAAGCAATCTCTTCTTGCTGGCAGTTGAGAAATAGAGCAAGAAATACTTATCACTTCTTCCCTGTTTAAGACTATGGAAACTCTTGATGGATTATATTAATTATCCCTGGATGAAATGGGAGGATCATTTATTTTAAAGCTTATTTCTTAGTCCTTTGCAGTACAGTTAATCTATTCGTTACTTCGGGAAGTAATCAGAGTGCTTAATAATTAGAGGGTTTTTTCAGTAATTCAGAAAACAGAAGTAAAGTATCATTATCAGTGGTGAAAACTGCCAGGACTTTTTTTATTTTATTTTATTTTATTTTATTT
>NW_009735605.1:0-1285 GCF_000703405.1 Apaloderma vittatum | reverse complement strand
ATAGTAAAAGTGTTGAAAGTGTTAAAAAAGTTGGAAATTTTTAAGGTATTAGTAAAGGTAAAGATGTTTAAAAGATTAAAAATATTAAGAATATTAAAAATGTAAACAATGTCAAAAATGTTAAAAATGGAAAAAATGGAAAAAATGTAAAAAAAGTAAAAAAAAAGGTTAAAAGTGTTAAAACTGTTTGAAATATTCAGAATATTGAGAGTATTGAAAATGTTAAAAATATTTAAAATAGTAAAAATGGGGCCAGTGTAGCCGGTGAGGTGGTAAAATCTTGGAACGGTTCAGGTGAGCTGGGGGCACTGGTGGCACTGGTGGCACTGGTGGCACTGGGAGAATCGGTATCCCTGGTATCACTGGGAACACTGGGAGCACTGGTGTCCCTGGTGTCCTTGCTGTTCCTGGTGTCACTGGGACCACTGGCGTCCCTGGTATCACTGGGAACACTGGGAGCACTGGTGTCCCTGGTGTCCTTGGTGACACTGGTGTCACTGGGGGCATTGGCAGCACTGGTGGCTCTGGTGTCCCTGGGAATCCTGGTGTAACTGGTAGCTCTGGTGCCACTGGGAGCACTGGTGTTACTGGTGTCCCTGGTGTCACTGGTGTCCCTGGGAACCCTGGTGTAACTGGGCACTGGTGCTACAGATGTCACTGGTGTCCCTGGGGACATTGGCAGCACTGGTGGCTCTGGCATCCCTGGGAGCCCTGGTGTAACTGGGAGCACTGGTGTTACAGATGTCACTGGTGTCCCTGGGGGCACTGAGAGCACTGGTGGCATTGATGTTACTGGTGGCACTGGTGTTCCTGCTGTCCTTGGTGGCTCTGGGAGCGCTGGTGTCCCTGGTGTCACTCTTGTAACTGGGAGCACTAATGTCCCTGGTGGCCCTGGGGTTACTGGTGTCCCTGGGAACACTGGTGTCACTGGGAGCACTGGTGACACTGGGGGCACTGGTGTGCTGGCATCACTGGTGGCACTGGCGGCCCTGCTGTCCCTGGGAGCTCTGGTGTCACTGGGGTCCCCAGTGCTCTTGGGGTTACCGGTGTCACTGGGAGAAGTAGTGTCCCTGGTATCACTGAGGGTACTGGGAGCACTGGTGTAAGTGGTGTCACCAGTGTCCCTGGTGTCACTGAGAGCACTGGCGTCACTGGTGGCCCTGGTGTAATTGGTGTCACTGGGACCACTGGTGTCCCTGGGGACATTGGCAGCACTGGTGGCTCTGGCGTCCTTGGGAGCCCTGGTGTAACTGGGAGCACTGGTGTTACAGATGTCACTGGTGTC
>NW_009735604.1:0-47950 GCF_000703405.1 Apaloderma vittatum | reverse complement strand
GCCTAGGCCATTCTATGATTCTATGGTAATTGCAACAGTAACCCTATATTGACAAAATTTCTAATTTTGAATCAGATCCTGTTCCTTATGTGAAGATGTGAAAATAAAAAATCTCTGCCATGACTGAGAATCACCACCATTTTTGGAAAACAGGAAAAGGTAGCTTCATGATAAGACAACAAAACTATACAGAATGAAAGACTTTAACACCACTTACCCTATTCTGGAAAGTAATGTGTGTTGCTATTAAAATGCAGTATGGAAGCAAGTTTCACATTCTTGGTCTCCAGCACATGACTTGCCTAAGCACTATGATGAGATTGTGGTGCTGCAAATCCTCCCCTTTCCCCTTTCTTTTGAGTCACTTGGTGCTGGATGTAATTCATTCTCTGGAGTACAAGCCAACCTAAGAGGAATGTGGATTGTGAAAGACAGAGCACCAGTACGGTAAATTAATTCTTTATGTACCTGGCCTCTACTCTCCCCATAAACTGTGAAAAACATGATACCATAGCATTAAGGCCCTCCTTGATGAGCCTGGCTCCTGCCTTCTCTATTGCTTGGGAGTAGTAATAACAATCTGTCACCTCCAGATAGCTTGGTACAGCTGTACCCTGTGGCAGGGTTGTGTCTCAAAAGACATGACACCAGTATTACCAAACATGGCACAAGACTGGCACAAGATTGGCACAAATGGTGAAAAATACAGGAATATTTCACTGCTTGAGGTGGTCTGGTATGGCAAAGTACCCAACAAAAGACCTTGGACCCTATAAATGACAATTCTATGTGAGACGCTTTGAGCTCTTGTAGTGCTAGGGCCTGAATCATAGGCCCTGCACTGAAGTTAACCTATAGATGAACCTCACAACCCCGGACTATATAGTATTAATCACATATGTAACATATTGATAATCTATTTTAGCATATATATATTCCAATGCCAATCTGTAAAAGCTTTGCTGTAAGACTAAATGTGCGGTGGAAACCAGCAGAGTCGTCTTTCTTTAACTAAAGGCCAGTTGCAAGGCTGGGAAAACTAGCTGCCTCTTGCTTTGTTAGGAGTATGTTACAAGACCGTGAGACAAGAGGCCTGTCTTGGATGAGAAATACGTAATTAAGGATCAAAACAGATAGGGAGACTCCCTTATATTCTTCCTTTAGCCCTGGCCAAGCTGTGGGAGGAATCCAACGGAGAGAACAACACCAGATTTTCCCACATTCGAAGTTATGTGAGGTTGTTTATTAATTAGTATAAAAGCCAGACCCTCTTGCAGCGACTTTGGGGGTCTCACCTACGAGTGGATGCACTGCACAGGACTTCCCAACTGCTGGGACGGTTCTTCAGAATCCTCTCTGCAACAGGGGCTCCCCAGTGACTGCAGATCTGGATGATGATATTAGGGCAATGAATGATGTATCTTTCTTAATAACTATCGCTAACTGTATATAGTACTAATTAGGTGCATTACCCTGCTTGTTCTACTTGTTGCTTAAAGCCAGAGTGTAATAAGCTTACGTTCCCTTATTCTTGTAATACTTTGAAATAGTAAAATAACATTATCCTTCTGTTGGTGCCTGTGTACCTTTCTGCGAGATGCACCCCCTCCCTCCCCCCACCACAGGCCAATTAGAAAAACAGCTCTCCTGGATCACAGAGGGCTGTGATCAGCATCTCCCCTGAGTTGGGATGCCTCTCAGGTACCAGCTCCTCAAGGCCATCTGCTGACAGAGGCCAGAGCAAGTCATCCTCCTCAAGACTCAATTATCATCCATTGAAGAATGCCAATGATGAATCGTGAGTATTCACTCTAAATGCAAGAAGAGGGAAATTTTAAATATTGGCCAGCTACATTTTCCCATGTAACTCCTCATATAAAACTGAATCTTCTCTTATAACTTATGTCATTATAAATTGCAGATATCTTTTGTTCGTAAAAATGCTACAACATCACTTGTATTTTATAAACCATTTTTAAAGGATTAGGCCTAGGCCAACCACTAAATGATTGACAAATACTCTCTGATAACTTCTCGTTCTTCCTAAAGGGAGCCAAAAAGTAAAATCACTGTACAGAATTGGTTCTATTAACTCAAACCAGGACAACTCTCATATATGCAGTAGCCTTACAAATGTTTCCAGCCATTGGAGAACGTTTGTATTAAAACCATGTTATATGTTTTCACTGTAACTGTGTCCTGATCACTTGAACTCTGCTTTAATGCTGATATTGATGAAAAAACAGTCTTTCAAAACTGGATATTCTTGCACTGAGAAACAGCAACATGACTGATTGGCAACAATGAGTCACAATATCATGATAATCCATTCTTGATGGTTCAGACATTAGAAAATAATAAGAACCTGTCTGTAAAAGGGTGACATAGGCCCATAGTTTAAAGTCCATTGTGTTACTGAGAACAAGGGAGAATTCTTCTTCACCAAGGACAGATTTATATCAGGAGCAGATCAACTGTGAGATTTTTTTTGAGAGCTAAGCATATTTTAATATATCTGCTGATATCCTTTTGAGAGTAATATAGTGGAGATTATTATCAAGTTGCATGTGTATAAGCACTTTGTAGATAGTTCTAATAGAATAACGAGTAGACTGTGTTATGCAAGCCTTTGTTTTCACATCAAACATTATGTGGTACATGAATATCTCTGGGTTTTATTGCAAAGCAGCATCCCAAATGCATGTTTTTCAAAGCTAACCGAAGGGAAATTGTGCCAGGGGAGGTTCAGGTTAGATATTAGAAAGAATTTCTATACTGAAAGGGTTGTCAGACATTGGAACAGGCTGCCCAGGGAGGCGGCTGAGTCACCGTCCCTGAAGGTGTTTAAGAGATGGATGGATGTTTCGTTGGGGGGAGTTGCTTACCAGGTTGATAGGACTAGGTCTCTTGCAGTTGATACGATTCTATGATTCTATGAAAGTGAACAAACATCTTAATTCCCCCTACCTCATCAACATAATTGAGTTAAGTTTGGGGTAGGAGGAGGAACAGAAGTGCAGAGGGGCACCATTTGTAACTAAGGAGGGGTTTCTGCATATTCAAAACATGATGCCTCTTCAACTAGCCTAGTCCTCAAGGATTTACCAGCACCACTGCTGTTGTTTTAATTTCTCAGCCCTAGAAATTGTTCTGATTAAGTCAGAGGAGAATAGGAAAATAAGGTCATTCTATCCTTGTTTCCTGAGCATCATCTGAATTGTCAGGTTCTTATTCCTGCAATAGTTTTGCAGGTACCATCACCCTCCATTACATGTTTCTTCTTTTTTTCCCATCAAATACAAAGATACAAAACCAAGTTCTGACTCAGGAGGCATCTCAGCCAACAACAACTGAAAGGGTTATGCAAAGAAAAGTAAAATCATATGTTTGCTATTCTTGTATTCCTCCCCTACAAACTTCTGGTTTAGACTAGCCTTAAGGCTGACCTAAGATAATTACTCGTATATTTAGCATGCTTTCCTGTTGCTTCCCTGTCCTCTTCTGTTTTGTCTTTTCTTCAGAAAAATCCACCTTAGTGAATCAGAACAATGTCCTCCCACAATACACCACTTTGAAAAGAAAAGAAAACTCAGAATATAATGTTTGGCCTGCCTGCTTGCCTGACAGTTCCAGCTGAAGGTCCTAGGAAATACTCACTTTGCAAATAAGTTTGTGATGGTTTGACCTTGATTGGAGGCTTGTAGGAAACTATATTAAAGTCTCTATTAAAATAATATAAAGCTGTGATTCCACATTCATTGAAAAAAATGGAAATCCTTTCTTACAGTGAATGAATTCTCTATTATATCTACAGTTTTCCTTTTCTGAAAGTTGTACTTTTCTGCCATTCACTAGGTCTTGCTTTTGTTTCTATTCATAAGCCATTACCAGGGCAAAGACCTCTTTCATAGCACTGGAGGTAAGACTGGCACGATTCATGCAGCAGACCACAAGACCTAGCAGAAATTTGTAAGGAATCTGGATTCAACAGGGATTCTATACATCGTCTAGCTGTGGTACCCTCTTCCATCTGCAGTGTTTAAGATAAAATTGAACCTGAAAAAAATCTCATTTTAAAAAGACATACTGTTGGAGTTCATTAACAGAGAACTCAAAAAGCAAGAAATGAAGTGTTCATCGAGACACTGAGTTTACTGGATCAAAACTTCATGAGCATAATGGAAAAAAAAATTGACAATTGGAATTGTGCCAGGTCTAGCGGATCTGATTCAAAGACCACTAAGATCAAACAACAATAACGAAAACATAAGAACATAGAATCATAGAATGGCCTAGGCTGGAAGGGACCTTAGAGATCATCTAGTCCAACATCCCTGTCATGGGCAGGGACACCACCTCTCAACTAGACCAGGCAACACATGGGGACCGAGTGGGAATCGAACTCACGACCTCGGTGTTCGTCATTGTCAGCACCGCGCTCAAACCACTGAGCTAACCAGCCCAAATGTTCAGCAGAAAATTGTTTTGAGATCAGATGTTCTTTTGTACAGTAAAAATGGTTTCTAGATGCCCCTGTAAGGTACATGCATCTACATGAAGAGAAAATACGCAGCCAAGTAATTGCTATAGTCCAGCAGACTCTTTTGGGTAGCCTGACATATGTTTGGGGGTTTTTTCCCAAAAGCTTTTCAGTTTCAAGGGCTGAACTTTTCTTATATGGACTTCATTATAGTCACAGCATTTCCAAACATATAAGAGGGGCTGCCAGTTTATAAATTTAAAAAAGGAGAATAGAGTTTACTGTCTAATGTTCAGTAAAACGATATGCTTAGGCAGACAGCATTGGCCTTTGTAAAATTGTTCCTTACAGTAGTGTCTTTCCATCTCAGGAGCTGATAAAACCTTTATCAAATTCGACTTATACGTTTCTTCCTCTCATTTGTCCTCTTGAAGTCTGTCTCTAAAATGTTATGGCCTCAGCAAAGAAATTGGATTTGCAAGCCAGTTCTTCAGCTGATGCATAACCAATATACTTTCAGTGAAAATCAGTGGTGTTGCAGTGATTAAAATTGGCTAATAGTTTAATTATTTTTGTAAAGATGTTTGTATAGACTTAGCCCTGATCATGGTATGGAGTGCAACACACTCCAGTCAGAAACCTCAGCAGATGTCTTTCCTTGTCCATGAGAAGAATATTGTAGCTTGACTAGTCTATCCCAAAAGGAGAGGTGTTTAAGATATGGGTGGTTTTTGTGTTGGGGCAAATTGTTTAGTAGGTTGATAGAGCTGGGACAAAGGCTGGACTCGATGATCTTCTAGGTCTCTTCCAGCTGATACAATTCTATGATTCTATGATTCTATGAAATTACAAATATCTTGAACCAGCCCATCTGCCTTGGACAGTACATTTGTGAGAGGCAAAGCCCAGGATCACCCCACTGTCCACATCCAGTCTCCAGCCTGCTCGTTTGTGGAGTTTAGGGTGTAGGGGATGTATTTCAGAGATCCATAAAATCTGCCTCCCCTTTAGCACCCTGCTCATACCCAGACAGCCGTAAAGGAAGTCTGAGAATTTCTGTTTCCTTTAGCATCATGAATGCACTCTGTCCAAGTCACAGCACATACATAATACATGTTCAAAGTAATAGCATCTGGAAATATATAGCAATTTTGGGGGGTGATCTTCATCACAAGAATTTTTTGAGGCTATGCTTCTTTTTTTAAATATAATTTATTCTTCCCATAATAAAAAGTAAATCAACTATTCAGTTGGTAAAGAGCACAAGCCAGAACTCATGACAGCTGGCTTCCATCATATAAGATCCCAGTGCGTGATATCTTACTCTATGCATAATCTGTAGACTTTCAGAATCATTAGTATATGATGGTATACCAATTTAAAGGTAATTTGTGATATAAAATAAAGTAGTGATAATGGAGATCTCTGGTGACAGTTATTCTTTTGGGATGAAAGAAAAACTACAATCATTTTTCCTGCCTCAAATTACACTTGCCAGAGAAGATCTATTCACAAATATATTGTTCTCATAAAGTTGAGTTGTTTGAATCCCAGTATTGGTTTATACCAGCCAATTTTTATTTATTGCATTACCAGTATGTTTACTGACTGTGTCTAATATGATTTTTTAAAGTGAAACACCTCATAGATTTGACAACATTAACAGCTTGATCCAACACCAGTCAAATGAAAAGAAAAACTTTGCTTTTCTTTAGTAAGGCTTTGAAGTCTTATGAATGTGGAGACAATACTTGATTGCAGTTTTCTGATACAAAAACTTATGTTTATCTTGTAAGTGGGCATCAGACTGAACCCATGGCATTTCAGCAGAATACTCAGGGATGAAGGATAAGTCCTCAGCAGGCAATATGGAGCTATGTGCCTTAGGAAAAATATTTTGAAAATAATATCAATTGACCAGATTATGAAACTCTTACTTGCAGTTTTCTGAAGCTTCTTGCCAGCCCAGTTGCATTGAATAGAAAGGAATGACTCATATATGTGCCCCTAGCAGAGCAGAAAGTCCCTGAACGGTAAACAAACACTGTCCTGTGTAGTAAAATGCCTAAGATAACATTAGGTGAGTTAGATGTAGTGACAGGAGTTAATAAGTGCCTGGACTCTACCACCTGCTACACCAGCACAGCTCTTCTACTTTAGCTCCAAAACAATACCTCTGCACAGGGCTGCTTTCTCTGTGTAGTTACACCAGCTCATTCAGAGCTAGTTTAGGGATCTCTGTCACACAATGGCAGACCTACATTTGGATCATTTTCTGTGAACTGGTTTATTAAAATAAAGAAGAATCTCCTGGTTCTTTATCTGTCTTTGTAGCAAATTAAAAGTTATTCTTTGTATCAGCTATTTGAACTCCATTTCATATTTCATACTGGTAAAATCTTCAGATGCTATTCCTCCATGCTTTCCAGATTATAGTCTGCTGAGAGCACTGACCACTCAGAGTAGCATCACCTTCATTCAGTCCAGAGAGAAAGATATTGAACCCTACAAAAGCAAAGCTTTCAGTTCACCTGACCTGTGAATCTCTGAACATGGATGGATTATTCATGTGGCTGAATGCTAAAGAGAATGGTTATCCATCACAACAGCTGCTATCCCAGTCTTATTGGGAAGAAATAAATATTGAAGCCTTCTTTTCCTCTGACAGCAAGAAAGGAACAAAGAGGAATCAGATACTATCAAGCATTGTCATGATCTCTGATTGATGATAAAAGCTGAGCAATGAATCTAATCCTGTGAACTGAGCTGTGGAAAGATGCCTTCCGAGTTTATCTATCTTTCTCTCTCTACAGAGGCAAACAGGAGGGAAGCTAGGTCTCTAGGTTTTACTAACCTACAGCTTCTACGTATTAGTCAATCCAAATGAGAGGATCTAGTATGTCATAGGAGAGGACACTCTCCCCTAGGAGTCAAAAGAAAAGGAATGGAAGGAATAAAAGAAGAAAGAAAGAAAGATGAAAATTATATATACTGAATCAGGTTGTTCACTGTGAATATGAAGTTGTGCAAGTTGTCCTATGCTTGACCACCTTTATTCATACTTTTATACAATAATCACTAGGAAGTAAAAGAAAGAAGGCGAAAAAACTTTTTTCCTTTTCAGTGTCATGCTATTTTATCTGTTACATTGATTTGTTTTCTGAAAAAGTCTGCTGTAGTAACAAAATATGTAGTAGGAGACATCATAACAATAAATACTGAATGCTGAATGTTCTCAATTATCTCACTAACCAGGGATGTCATATCAGGAGTCAGAGAGTGTTCTGGGAGAAATTAATCTGTTGATGTCAAAGTCAGATATTACAGTACAAAGAATTTTAGTGACTCCAGGTTTACCTCTTATGAATATGGAGGCAACTCTTGATTGCAGTTTTCTGATACACATTAAAAACTACTGATTTTAGAGCAAAACTGCTTGAGGATATATTGTATATGCTTTCACAGTCCCTTCTCAAAGCAGTGCAAAAAAGTCTCATTTCTTAAGTTAAAGGCAAACTGACCACTTCACTAAGACACCATCTGAAAGTAATGAACTTAAGCCAATATTTCCCAGTTGGTAGAAACTTTTTTCTGAAGTGGATTGGTAGATATGACTGGTAGATCTACTTTATGACTGAAATACCTATAGTGTCTGTTACATTAGGGTATCAGAGACTATTTCACGTAAAGTGCAGTCAGCGTACTCCCTCCTTCACCCAAGTCCAGGTGGAGCCCCAAAGGGTCCATGTTTAAAATTTTCTTGCTTTCTTTTTTCACTGTTTCCACTTTCTTTTCTTTCTCCTGAAAGTATTTCCTGTGTATAAATTGAAATTCTATTCAGCTAGATGCAACCCAGGACAGCAAGGGGAAAACTGAATGGAGAAAAAGAATTGTCTTATTTTGATGGTGATTCATGAAGAGAAAGGAATGGACATTGTTTCTTGGACCCTTGCTACCAAAAATCTGAGAAGCAGAATTAAAAAAAATGGCTGAAAATATTTGTTCTTATAGGTTTACTACTATGGCATTCAAGCATTTTCCCAGTCTCACACTGGTACCAGATTTTCAACTACTGACCTTCAAAGCAATAAGTATATTTGTGTGGAAATGTTCTAACGAGTTGGGTTTGTTGTTAGCCTCACATTTTTCTTGGGATCCTTATGTACACATAATTTATATCATTCTTACACTTGGGAACTTTTATTGTATAAAAGTCTCTGTGAAGAGACGTTGAGTGCATGATCAGAGTATAAATGCTGTCATCTCTCTGATTTTATGTCTTCACGTTCATTAAGAAATTTCCCAAATTATCAGCAAGAAATGCCAGAGATGCCAACAGCATAACTTTAGAGTTGTTTGTCCCAGCAAATGACACTGTTGCTCTGGTGTCCTCCCAAGTTCAGCACCTTCATGTCACTTTGCCATTTGGCTTCAGTATCAGTAGTTTAATATGACTCACAATAAAGAATTGGGGGACTATCATAAGTGCTTATAAATCAGAGCCCCAAGAGAAAAACAAGGGAAGTCCTGTGGTTATTGATTATATCTACACTTTGAGGACCACTGGACCATAAAGATAATTCTCGTATGTTACATATTTCCAAGCCAGAGGATTTTTCCTACCGTATGCATTATAACCTTCATCAGACTATTGGAGGTGCTTGTGTGAGCTTCCCTATGAAACAAAACAAAGGCAAAGTTAGGAAGGAGTTTAATGGCAGGCCTTAACTATTGATACCTCGACATACGACCCAAGAGTTTAAAATTACAGATAATGAATATCAGGGAGTTAAAAGGCTATTATCCTTCTGATGGGTCCTTTCTTTTATTTCCTAGTGATAGCGTCTTCAAACCATGACCATAGCCTTTGACATCTAAGAAAAAATTCAGCCGTATTACCAGCTATTTCATAATTTCTGGTTTGCCATTTCAAAACGTTGAACATTAAACTTTCAAAACACTGCTTATGTGAAGAAAACCAGTGTTTTTTGTGCAAGTAAGATATCAACAAACTCAGGCTAGGTATTGGGTCAGACTGAGACAGAGTTAATTTTTGCCAAAGCAGCTCTCACAGTGCTCTGGGTTTTTTTGTTTTGTTTGTTTTTTGTTCTTTTTTGTAGCAGTAGCTAGAAAGGTGTTGATAGCACCACAGTGTTTTGGATACTGCCAACCAGTGCTCACACAGCACTCAGGCTGTGGTTTTCCAGCATTCCCCCAACAGTAGTCTGGGGGTGGCCAATATATTGAGAGCGGAAAGAGCCGGGCCAGCTGACCCAAACTGACCAAAGGGATATTCCATAATGTATGGCATCAGCTCATACATAAAAGTGAGAAGGAAAGAGGGAAGTGGGAAGGGCATTCGTGAATTGTGTTTGTCCTCCAGAGCAACTGCTACACATGTTGAAGCCCTGCTTCCTAGGAAAGCAGCCAGACATCATCTGCTGATGGGAAGTAGAGAATAGTCTCTGTTTGGCTTTGCTTCTGTGCATGGCCTTTGCTTTTGCTGTATTAAACTGCTTTTACCCTAACTCATGAGCCTCTTGTTATACTTTCCCTCTCCCCTGTCCATCTAAGAAGCAGGAGTGATAAAGTTGTTTCTGTGGGCTCCTGACCTCCAGTCAGGGCCAAACCATCACACTGTATCATTTTTAATGCAGCCAGGAAAAAGTGAATTGAATGGCAAGATATAATGACATTATTGCACAGTAATGGGGACCATGATCGAGCAGTATACCTTTGTGGCAAAGGTAGCCTGTAGAATCCTCTGCCACATTAGGAAAAGGGTCATCAGACCATGGTGGGAAGTCGTCCTTTCCCACTGCTCAGCATTGGTGAAACATACCTGGAGTGCAGAGTCCAGTTCTGATCTCTGCTAATGAGAGATCAGAACTTTGTGGACTTTGTCAGACCATGGTGGGAAGTCGTCCTTTCCCACTGCTCAGCATTGGTGAAACATACCTGGAGTGCAGAGTCCAGTTCTGATCTCTGCTAATGAGAGATCAGAACTTTGTGGACTTTGTGGTATAAAGCTAACAAAGTGCTATGAAGATGTTTAAGGGACTGGAGCATCTTTCATATGAGGCTGAGGGACCTAGGACTGTTCAGACTGGAGAAGGGAAGGCTCAGGGGGATCTCATTAATGTATCTAAATACCTGATGGGAGGGAATGAAGATGTGGGAGCTTGACTCTTCTCAGTTGTGCGCAGCAACAGGACAAGAGGCAATAGGCATAAAGAAAAATAATAAAAAAAAATATATAAAAAAGAAATTCCAACTGAATACCAGTAGACCTTTTTTTTTAATTCAAAAGTGGTCAGGCGCTGAAAGAGGTTGCCTACGGAAGTTGTGGAGTTACAATCCTTGGAGGTATTCAAAAGCTGTCTGGACATGGTCCTGGGCAACCTGCCCTAGCCCTGTTGGGGCAACATGATCTCAAGATTTCCCTTCCAGTCAGAATGATTTTGTGATTTCAGAGAATGTTTTACATGAATACATTCTTTATATTCAACTTGCATTAAACTTCCGACAAGTTGTCTCAAGCTGTTTGTTTTTTAAATGTATGTCGTTAGTAATGTGCTGCTTGTAAGCCATCTGAGCAGTGCCAAAAGCTGAGGATGCCTCAGTATCTTTGATTTTTAGAATGAGACAGTTTAAAATTTACTGCCACATTCCAATACAAGTCACATTTGTTTCCCAGAAGAGATGGACAATCTTGCTCTGTCAATGGAAGAGAATACCATTGTTCAACATCTCTCCAAAGAGACTATGGCCTTTGCATGTGTAAGCCGATTGGAAAGTCTTGGCTATTTATGCAACTTTTTCACACAGAAGATAGCAGCATAGTTGATTTAAAATGCATTAGAAGTGAAAAGGTCGAGGAGCAAATACAGCATGACTATCAATTTCATTTCCTAGTTATGATCAGGAGGAATCAAATCCAGTAATATTATTTTGATAGTTTCATGAGTTCTTCTCTTTCTAGATCTTTCTGTGTCTTAAATCTACCAGTACTTAAAAAAAAATCAGGCATAAGCACAATGATCGAAAGCGTGTCCTACCCCCAGTCATCTAGCATATCACAGGATATCAGCATACAATCATTTTCAAGGGAAACAATCTCTGTTCAACACCTACTTCTGTAGAAGTAGCCAGAAGGTGTTAAGGAACCTTGTCTGAGTGACAGATAGCATGAACACTACTGGTCTTTACTATTTCATGATATACTAGTAATATCGCAGGAGAATTGTGACTCATTGTTACAGATGTTTCTCTAGCTATGCCTCTGTCTTTATCTACTAGTATTTCCTCTAGATGTCAAGATTTGCTGTGAAGGGAAGCTAGCATGATTGTTTCAATACGGTCACAAATTGTCATGGATGTTATCATCACAATGACACTGTGAAAGACTTAGTCTAGCTGTGGGATCTGGAATGCCAGTGGGAAGCAACAAGCTGGTGAAAGCCACGTCTGACTGCAAATCTTACTGCAGACAGCTATACCCTGAACACTCTCTCCCTCCACACAGTTCCTCAGACACCTACACTGTGCGTCAGACAAAAATCTGAGCTGATTAAACCAGTAGTGCTCCAATGCACAAAGCAGACTTAAGCAATTGTTTCATAAAAACCTCATGTAATCTTGTCTGTTTCCCTGAAAGAGGCCAAGGACTCCTCTAATTTGTAGCAGATGATTTCACTAAACCATCCATAGTCATGCCTAAGTCTTTGTCCAGTACAGTCACAGTTAATTTAGACACAATTGCAAATATGAATACTGCAAGTTGCTAGTCCCAGTGCATGTCACCATGCTTTTACCCTGTCAAATTTTTTTGCCAGTTTATCTAGCTTTGTTTGGTCATTTCATACTTTTTCAACATCCTCCTGATTTTGACTATAAATAACTTATCTTGACAAATACATTTGGCTAGACATTTTTCCTAGTCAATGCCTCATCTATTTGACTAACACCATTGCAGTATCACTTACTGACACATGGGAAGCAAGCTATCTTTGCTTACTATCTTCCCGGTTTCATCTCTGGACAGAACTTTGCCTGTCATCACATGTGTAATTTCCCCAACAGTCTTTAGTGAGGCACATTTATCAAAAGTGCTGTAAAGTCCAGATAATAATTTTCAACTGATGTACTTCTATTACTTTTACCTGTTATTTTACCTGTAAAAGCAGAGATCACATATACTTTCAAAGGAGTGAACTAACATCTTTTAAATCAAAACTTTGTATTAAATCTATATTCACAACAGCGATCAATCTTGGTGATCCATTTAAAAAGTAATGCCTGTATTCTTGGGACTCATTGCATTAAGTCACTACTATTATGCATCTCCCAAGCTTCTCAGTGCATTAAATTTGTTACTAGTGACCACTTACATGGTCATTGTGACAAATACCTATGATCATCCTGTTGGAAAAGTTTCTTGTACTAGATGAAGTAAGGGTCCAAGCACTCATATACTCATGATACAGACCATGTCTTATACTTTTTCTTCAAGTATTGTGGCCAAAACATCCATTCCAAGGAGTCTAGCCTACATCATCTGAGCCCTGGCCTGTAGACATCTTACTCCTGGACAGATCTCACCATCTGGATGGCAGAAAGGTCTTGGCTCAGTGTTGATTTGCCTGGTATCTTTATGCTTTTCTCTTGAGGGTGCTTCAGAGCTCAGCAACAGGTTACATCTGCACATATGTTGGGGTGCAAGTTGTGGTGACATTAGGAGCTTGTCTTGAATACAAACTCAGGCCCGTGTTTGACAACACTGCTTATGGAAGTCAGCTCTGACAGTGAAAATAAAGCATGTGCAACTGTTAATTATAAACTGTATTACAATGTAGTGATGATTGTTGCAAAAAAAAAAAAGATAGAACTATTCCAGATAGCCAGTATAGAAATCTGTGAGAGTCAAATTCCAATATAAGCAAAGGTTTTATAAATAATGCTAGTATTAACATAAACTAATCTAGAGAATTTCAGAGGAAATAATGTGTAGCTGAAAAAACAAGAATGATTTTCTAGGCCTCATAACAAATCTACATGAGAGGACACCCAGAAAAACATAGTAGTGTTTTTTTCAGGAATTAAAATATGTCATTAGATTTAACACTGAAATTCTTTCACCAAAAGCAGTGACTCTTTGGCACTTGGGTATTTTGCAACAGCATATGTTTTTATTGTTCTTGGTCACTTTGGCAGTGTACCGATACTGGCACAATTGAAAATGTTTCAATTTCATAATTTGCATAATTTCTGTTTTTATTATGTGGTTGTGATAATTAATTTACAGTTAAGAATGAAATTTTCCCTGCATTGAACACCCGATTTTCACATTCCAGAGAGTCTATCTCAAGTCTTACTAGTGTATAAATTTGAGGGGGGGATTAGAAAAACCAAACAAAGAATTAATCAGTCATTGGGATAATTCAGCCTGCCTCCATTGACTCCAATGGAAAATGCAGTCCAAAATCTGGTCCAGATAAATCTTCACATTTCTATATTAACTTCAAAATCCAAGTAATCTCAGTTTTAACACTGGATAACACTGGGCCTTGAAAATAGGTTGGGGGTTTTTTTGTGGCAGTGTTGGAGAAAAAAAAAAATCTTGTGAAGAAGAGGGGGAAATAAAGGCAACATTACAGAACAATGAAAGCAGGAACACATATGATCATGCGTGGGGACAGCCAGCTAAGTCTGCATAAAACTATGACCTGAATCATTACATTCATATTAGAATTTTGCAAATTAAATAGTAGCGCAGAAAATTCATTATATATGGAAGAGAGTATGTAAGAGAGCAAGGAAAACCTCTCTGATCTCAGATCAACTGAGAAATAATTTACATAAGTTGATTATCTAGTCCTTATTACAAACACAATTTATGATTTGTTTAAAGGAGAAATTTTCAAAAAAGACTGAATATAAGTTAAAAAATATGGAGTTAACATATTAGAACCCTGATGAAATTTATTTAAACCTCACCTGAAATGTGCCAATTTGTTACTGCAAACAATAGAAAGGCTACAGATGAACTGCTAAAGGACCCATCCAACTATTCACAGCTATGTAATTCTTTATGCCTCATTAATCCCAATATAATTTGTTCAAACTACTGAACTTTAATGCTGCCTCCAATAATATTTGCAAGATACATGTAAAGGTCAAGATAACAAATTACAAGACTATAAAATCAATTTCTTATTGAAAGGATATTTTGCCAATCATTTCATGGTGATTTACTTGCCATTGGAGAAGAAAAATACAACATGAATGAAATTATTCTGTTACTTGTTAAGTTGTGGATTTTCATGCACTGTATTTTTATGTCAGGTAAATATTTTGTAAAAGCTAATATACATTTTCTAGATGTTATGCAGTCTCCACTGACTTAACATCAGTGTTAAGGATCGATTACGCTACTTTCTTGGTGAGGAATAAGTGAAAGGAGGCATGTTATGAGCAAGTACTATGAATTGTTTGTCTTGGAGTAACATCCAGTTAGTGGTATTAATGCCAGAGTTCACTTGGCAGAAATACATTAGTGTAAATATTTCTCAGTAACATTGTTGAAAATGAGGTCTTCCAGTTTTTTATACGGTATTGTAAACTGCCTGGGATCTGAAAAAAAAGAACAAAAGCAAGATTTGGGAGTAGAATGGTTCTTATTGTAATTGATTTCAAAATCCAGTCCCTGTGAGATGCAAACACAAAAGTAAATGTCAAGTTATCTTTAGAACTTCTATAAAACGTTCTGGGACTAGAAAAATGAGCATTTTTCAGGTTCCAGATTTTGCAAACATCAGAAGTTAAATTTTCACTTAGGTAATGACCTACTGTTTAGCCCATATGTTTGTTGCTTAAAACTGTTGAAAAATAGGATTACATAATGAAAATTTGAGACACCACTGCCTAGTCTGGCTGTTTATTTGAACTGATATTTTGAGACAGTTTCTTAGGGACCAGCTTCCTGTTGTTTCCTGTTTGCATGCAGTATGACTCAGTCTTCATGCCAACTTGCAGCTTTTCTACTTAATTTGGAAAGTTCAGGAATAAGACTGCTCTTCTGAAAATGTGCATGTACCTTATATGCAACAATACTGTATTTAATTTTGAGTTAGCACAGAACAAACGAGTGTCGAAATCAGTTGTTGCTGCTGCTGCACATGTCTGAGGCATCCCTCTCTCACCATTCAAGAGGGTTCCACCTGCACTAAAAGGATCTGGGTGGAGGGTAGAGAGTATGAAAAATCATACCATTTCCTGCTAGGAGAAGTGATCAATATTATACTAAGTATGCAGACGTGCCTGACATCCACAAGACACCAGGACTGAAGAACCATGCAAGCATGGACAGCAGGGTGATAAGCAATTTCCATTGATGATGACGAGTTAATAGACATGTGACTTTAATATTACTTGATCTGTGTTGAATGTGACGTACCCCTCAAGCAGTTAATAAAAGGGAAGGATATTATTGTTGTCTCTGGAAGCCTTTGAATACATTTTGGTCTGTAGAGAAGCTGCTGTACTAAAAAAAATGAAAGGGAGAATGGAGGCAAAGAATGTGCCTCAAAAAGTGGTCCACACTGCCAATAAGTCTCGGAGAAATGAAGCTCTTTCAGGCAGCACGGTTATAGATTTGTACCTCATTTCTATTTGCCTCAAGCTGTAAGTTAATGGCACAGCAGACATTGGCATGCCCACCACTTCTTCTCCCTCCAGGGAGCGAGGATGTAGCTCAGGACCTTGAGAATCACCTGTGCTCCTGTATCCTACAGTGTAGACAGAGCCTGTCTTCACAGCCTTAACCTGGAAGTTCACAAGCCTCGTGCAAACCACTTTCAGTATGCAGGACACCCATAAAGACTTTTGTTTCAAGTAGACTGTTGTTAACTAACAAAGTGAGGCATCATACTCTAGTATCTGTGTATCAGAGACCCCACCAAGGTCTCAGATCACCTTGCTTCCAGTGAGGTAGTTGTCTTCTATATCTCCTTCATTGTGCCAAATTATCTGTTTTGAAGGAGAAGAAAAGTTAGGTTGTGCTAAAGTGTGACCGATTTAAAAGTACTGTGAAAGCATTTTACGGAATCACAAAATCACGGATTTACATGAAATAGAGGGTTAATTTTGCAGTGAGAAAGCAGTTTAACTTTGTAAAGCAAATAAAAGTTTCTAATTAAAGAAGGCAGTTCTTTCCTTTAAAGATTTTTCAGAGTGATTTTTTTGACTTCTGAATTTTGATTGTTTTAACCTGAAGCCTGTATAGTGAAATTACAGGAACTCAAGGGGAAAAGATTTAGAATAGACCTGGATTTCCAGATACATCAGAACGGACCTCAAACTTAAAAGTTCATAAAGTTGGCATCAGAAGAAATACTGCTATCCGTCACTTAATTTATCTATTCTAATAGTGGCCCTCAGAAAGATCCTATTTCTGATCACCATTGTAACTTTTTTTGTTATCCACCATCATTTCTCCTCAAGTCTCTACGAATGGAGTTGTTGGTGTTCTGTCCTTTTTTTTTTTTAATGGAGAAGCTAGTTTTGTCATTGCATGATAAATATAGCAGGACTTGGACTTTGAAAAATATATATATGTATCAATATTTTCCAGTACAATGTTTCCGATTTCAAAATGTTTTATTTGATTTTGAGCTGGAGGAAAATGGTTTCACATCTTTTTCCGGGTCACAACTGAAAGCTGAGATTGTTAAAACTGTAAAAGCTTGGGATGCTCCTGTCTCCTTGTTTGCTCTGTTTTAAAACATGGTCCTGGATATGAATTCCTCTCTTCCTTCTCCTTGCCAGCCCTCTGAGCTCTGCCTTTGTCACCTTGTCATCTTCTCCAACAAGCAGAGCTTGGAAGTGTGGTATAATACATTTTGCTCTTGATGTGCTACTTAGTGAAATAGAAGGGATTGCAGACACAAGGGAACCGTGTTTTACAGCCCTTGTTTAATTTCCCTCCATGTAATGAAGTTGATGTTTCTTCAGATTAAACATAATCCTCAGGTGGACCCGTAAATATAAGAAAAAGCATACAAATTAGCAATCAAATTAGAAATATATAAAATTCGAAGGAGTATATCCACATCTAATTCAAACCATACATACTTAAGTCTTTTCTCATGTATTTCAGACATACAAGTCATTCATTTTATCTCAGAATTTTAATATGATATATTATAACCCCACAACTAGAACAAAAGTTATTTCTTCACTGTACTTCCTTAGTAGTTCTGATCTTGGAAAGGCAAAGGTGGAAAAGATGACATTCTCTCTAAATAGAGCTTGTTGAACTGTTATCTGCCATGTGTGAAGCCTACATAACTGAGCAGTGTTTCCTGTCTGTTTTGTGCTTGCAGAGAACATACACTCTAGTAAGTAGGCCATAGGAACTTTTTAGAAGGTTTCCAAAGGAACTAGTTAAAAACCATAAAGAACATTGTTTGATTTTTATACTAGTAATTTCACTCATGATTAGAGTTTTGTAAAGACTGTAAATCAGCGTTGGAGACAATCAGAGCTTTCTTTTACTGCAGTCTTTTCGCAGTGGTTTTAACTCTTCTTTAGTCTCCAAGGTAAGCAGGAAACAATGAAGCTAAAAGATTTATTTTTTTTTTTCTGTGCAAGAACATAATGTTCTTTCTGTTTCTATCAGCTGTTGTGATAACCAGGGATTAATTAAGCAGTCACTTGTTGCTTCTTCTTTTATTCCAAATAGCTTTAATCCCCAAAGTTCCAAAGTAATAAAGTTGGCAATATCATCCTAAACACACGAGACAAGAAGAACAGTCCACCTTTGGACTCATGTCATGTTAAACCACAGCAAATAATAAAAACATAACTTACATAATTCCCTTGTGAGCAGTACTGTACATAAAGAAGTGCTGGGGATTCTCATTCTCCATGGCTTCTCCACAGAACACTCTGGCTATGGAGGACCAATGCCTCAATATGGAGAGTGGCACAAACGCAGGTGAAAACCTGGCTTCAGCAACAAAACAAAGATCTCTGATCAACAGCTCCAAATAGCTTGTCCTGGAATGAAGTCACATTTATCTCTGCCAGTAGAAGGAGTGCAGGGCTGAGATTTAAAAAACCCACAAGAGCAAAACCCCCACAAAACAAAGCAAACAAACCAAACTCAAAGAAACAATCCCCCCCCCCCAAAAAAAATACAAAATGAAACAAAACAAAATAAATCAATGAGATGAAAGTTGTTAAATATGTAGGTTTCTGAATTATGGATGAACACAAGTGACTATACCTATTTACTGCACAGAGTGCAAACTACTTTCTCCATCCTACTGATATTAAGACACCACCATAAGAGAATCACAGAATCACAGAATGTTAGGGGTTGGAAAGGACCTCTGAAGGTCATCTAGTCCAACCTTTGTCCCAACATACCTAACCATACACCATAGCCTCAAGTGCTAGATCTACTTTTTTTTTAAACATCTCCCCGGGCAGCCTGTTCCAGTGCCTCACCACTCGTTCAGTAAAGAACTTCCTCCGAATATCCAATCTAAACTTACCCTGACTCAACTTGAGGCCATTTCCCCTTGTCCTGTCATTAGTGATAGAGAGAAGAGAACAGCACCAGCCTCGCTACAGGAAACAGGACAACTCATGTAATGGCTGAGGTGTCTCGAGAGTTATTCTAACCCCCTCAGTTCACATGCACACATTGGGTCTAGCTAGGTCTGGATGAGATCTGAACATAGGGTCAGATGTAACATCCTTGACTGCGCTCAGTTATGGGCAAAAGAGCCTAGCAAACAAGTTAGAAAGGAGTTTTGACACTCCAAGGACAATTCCCTAACCTAGACACCTGAGTGGCTGAATCTCCACGAAGCACCTCAAAGTACAGATGCCTGCATTTTTTTTCAGATATATCCTAACAATTCAGGCTCTGAAATTTCTTGATTTGTGGTCCTGAGATTACTGGAAAAGCTGTGATGATCCATCACTTTAAGTAGAAGGAAGGGGAAAAAACTCTTTCCAAGGGTTTAGAAGTCATTTACAAGACCCTGGAGAATCCTGTGCTTGCAGAGCTCACCTCTTTCAGGTATGACTACACAGCATTGTAGAGTGCTGTGTAGGCAAATCTTAAGCACTGAACTGAAAATAGCAGAAGAAAGAAGCAAGCTAAATAAAGGGGGTTAATTTGGTGTCTGAGGTAACATTATGTCAAGTCATAAGATATTTCCAGTTACATAATCAACAAATTAAACTACTTAAGTTTGTGGTTTTGAAAATACTTTTGCTACTCAATCCTTCAAAACTTCACTAGACGGGTTATTAATGAAGATACCTCATACAAAATACTTCCCAGTATCTCCTCTTATTTTAATTCAGGAGGAAATGGTTTTGATCATGACTGGAAGTAGTATGAACTGACTTAATTTCCTGCACCATTCACTGCTCATTGCTCAAATATTTTATCATGGGGATTGACACAAAAAAATCCTTCTGCGGAAATAGTTAAGAATCCGATGTCTGTGAAAGAGACTGATAGACAGAGAGAAACACTGTGATTCCTTCTAATCTTTCTATTTAATACAAAGTATTGCTTTTAAACAGAATCATGGAAAGAGTCAATATCAGTTGGCAAACAAATGTGCCCTAAATGCATTAGACCAGGAAGGTTCCAAGCCAAATTCTCTTCAACGCTTAAATAGATCACACACCATCGAAATTGAAGGGAAAATGGAAGTTTTGCTGTCTCTAAAATTAAATTAGTTATAAAAAAGTAGTACCCAGCATCAGCTTATATAGACCAAACCAAGGACACAATGTGGGAAGTTCTTTTAGATGGTTTCTGTCATCAATCTATATTTGTAAATTCTGGTAAAGCCAATAACAAAATCGAAGAGGATTCTCAAAAATGGTTTTGAAATTTCTCTGAAGTAATTTCTGTTTACCAGAGGATGCAGCATCATTCAGAAAGAGGCGAATTCATCTCCTTTCTATTTAGTGGTGAATCTTAGTTATCCAATGCACTGATGTTGTCATCCAGTCTTTTGGTAGCATCAGATGTGTTGATGAGTTTGCTGGCCTGGGATTTATGTTTGTCTTCCCAGCAGGTAATGTATGAGATAGTCACTTCTAGATGTACCTCACCAATACTTTCTATAGAAGCATTTGTATTAATGGCTTCTGAGCTCTTTCATCATACTGTGTAGCCAAAAGAAGACCTGGCAGGACAGAACATTTAGATTAAATGATGTCAGTTTGAAGAGTCAGACCAAAAGGGTTGAAACCACTGCTGCCTAAACTATTACTCTTGCAGAATGATAATATCTTATTTTTAGAACATTGAAGCATGTCTCGCCCTGGAGCTCAAAGAGTACTCTAATAGTTATTAATGGCAGCTGTCAGGTAGGCATCTGTTGACCAAGAATGAGTCATACTGGCCATACTAGAAGCCCCAGCTAGCTGGAATGCTAGGGGTTTTGGTGGGTTGTATTTTTTTTGCCTTTTTCTTTTTTATTGGCTCATTCTTCTGTAGGCAGCATGATAATGAAATATCAAGAGTGTTTATCTGCAGTAACCATTAGGACAAACTAATGAACTTCTTCCCGAGATACAAGCGGGTCATCACCTGCTTTGTCAGTAAATAATACTGTTAAGGAGGCAATTTCCATCACTGTAGGTACTCACAAGTTAATTTAGAAACTACTAGCTTTCAATTAGTAGTGCAGCCAGCATGCTGTGTGACAAAATCTTGTGGAAAGCCCCTCAATTTACTAGGAAGCTAAAGAAATACATTAAAAATATCCTTTTCCACCTCTAAAGAATGATATGAAGGACTGTAATATGAATATGATTGATATTAATTATTGAAAGGGAATAATTTAAGATTTTGTGTTTCTTTGTCTCTCAAAATTTAATTACTTCCACACACTTTATTTTTACCAAGCTACAGCATTTGCAAATTTAATTTCAAAGCATGACTTTTACATGCATAGGTTTGACAAATCAGCAGCTGCAACTCCTTTACAGTAATTAGTATCAACATTGAATTCATGTTTCCCAAACCAAATAAGGCAACTAGAAATAGTATAAAATTTACAGCAACAGTACCTGGGAACCTGCAAGATTCAGCAAAGTTTGCTGATAAGATTTTATCCAGGAAAGGTCTGCAAGGTCATGAAAGTTGCACAGAAAATCCAGTATATAGCTGCCTGTCTGTTAAACAAAGAGACAGATACAGTGTAGGTCTGCATCCTTCATTTCAGAATGTAATTAGAAATCTTGTCCCTTGCCTAAGAAATCTGTCAGAGAGAAACTATTCTGAAGATATAACGACACTGACAGAGCCAAGGCAGGGAGGTTTCAGGAGACAAAACTGAAGCCCAGGAGAAACCGTTTTTGTGGCTGAAGACGCCCCAGCTCTTGCAGGACTCTTTTAAGGTTGCTGTTTTCAGATCACCATTTAGTGACCAAATGCCTTTGCAGTGGTGAAATGGTATTTTGATGAATGAGAATAGTGAGGAAAGAGGCAGAAAAATGGCAGTAGAGGAAAGGAGAGAGAAAGATCATTAAATAAGGGATATGAAGTCCCTTTGTTCAGTATTGTACTACCCTTAGCATGAATTCACTACCAAGGTCATCTGACAGATTTGACATGCCCAAATACATTTGCCAAGTAAAGATAAATGGTGTACCTGAGCCACAAACCATCACAGATTCACTGTTACTTAACTGCACTTGGCAATGGCTGGTAAAATGTAAACAAAGTGCTCAATAGGACCTCTGGACATGAGGATATGCTCTTCTGTCTCCTGGCAAACAAACTGATGTGATGCTTAACCATGCTCTTCTGATTGACCAGACTGGCTTCTGCACCTGGCCTGTCCTCTCCAATGCACTGGCAATGCTTGCTCTTGAGCCAGCGCCTTCTCTAAACCTTCAGTCTCTGTTTCTGCCCACTAAAACCCAGCAGTCACATATGGGATCCCCTTTTCCCACCAGGAAGCTAAGGAATGCATATGCAACTAGATTTTTGCTCTCCTGCTTGTGGACTTTGCTTTTGTCTACACGTGTGTCCCGGTCTGATTTCTGGATCTCAACCTTGGTATAGCTTTGTTTTATATTTCTGGAAGCTTCTTGGTGTTCCATGTCCAGAGAAACGACTGATGTATGCGCTTCTGACCTCTGTACCCTCTTCCTTTGATATTATGACAGTTAATATGAAAAGTAGTGCTAGTACCTTGGAACAGTCTTTGATGAATCACTAGTAATAACCCAATGTTTAATCCTAGAAATTGGGCTACCTGTCAAGTTTTCTGCAAACCAATTTCTTTAATTTCCACTGATGGTCCTTTTCTAACAGGGTCATCTCCCCCAGATCAATATCAGCTGAAATGTGATTTGGCTTTGTGATCTCTAGGGGCATTAGTTTGTCCACTTGCTGTGATCAAGATATTCCATTCTTTCTTAATGGTTCAGCTGAACACAAAGCAGTAACGACCAGAGCAAAGTGTATGTTATTACTGCCTTGCTTCATAAGCTGTATGTTGGATTGAAGATGTTGAACATCAGTGCACAGGCAATCCTATCTTGAATAACTTGTTTGTAGCATTTTCAATTAGTCCATGGTGTGCCATTCTCATACTTTGCAGCAAAAGATCCTTGCCCTTCTTATATTGCTAGGTCATGTATCTCTCCCTGCCATCCTGTAATTAAATTGTCTTTCCCTGGGTGTATGTGTTCACAAAATTTCTCCTGTAAGTAAAGATGTGTCTGAAATGCTTTGGTAAATGAGGGCACAAAACACATTCCTACATCTGCACTGTGTGGGATGGTCTTCTGTTTTCTCATAGAACTCTGTACAGAGTATCTGGTTAAACCCAAGAGAAATGCTTGTTTTCCTTGTGTAAATTCAACATTTAAAATATAGTATATTTTCTCCACAACAGCTGTTACAGTACTTGGAGTTGTAGACTGAGACAAACGGGAGATGTATTTTGTTCTTAGGTTTATGTCAGGGACTTGAAGTTGGTCTTTCTGCATTTAGTTATTCCTCCAGGATCTTTTCTTTTGTATGTGGCTTATTGACAGGTAAAAAAAAGAAAGATTTTTCCTCCTACTATTCACTTATATTGTTAGTTCTGCAGGCCATTTGATTCATTTATTTTTGCAACAGTTTATAGCTAGCTGAGGTTATTCACAAGTAGAGGTTCTTTTATATCATGGTACACTAGTCGTCTGGGCACATGTCATGGCTTTTTACTGCTAGAGGTCCCTAGATTGCTTTGAGATGCCCTTCCTGCCCTGGGGAATCCCACTGGGATTCTTGGCTGGGAAGTCAATGGCTTTTGTTCTTGCCTGTTTTCTAAAACAAATAATCCAACTATGCACACTTGGAGCTACTGCTCTTCCGTGAACATATATGAGGCAATAAATGAGAACTGACCATGTGTAAACCTACTTTCAAATCCTCTAACTATAGTCTGCCACCACAGCACTTGGAGTGATGCCTGCTGAGACCCAGTGAGCTATAGGCAACATTGCCACATAACAGGGCTGTGCGGTGCCTGGGATGCCAATAGTGTCTCTGCATGGAGTTAAATAGGCTGACCATCCACCCTGCATTCCACCATAATTTCATTGTAGAAAGATTTTTAAATCCGTGAAAAAAAGAGGGCCCAGGGGAGACAACTGCGTGAATTGCCCAGGGAGGGGAAAGTTTGGGAACCCAGGAGGGATTCAGGGAGGGTTCAAACTTGAGTGCGTAGCTCTGAATCTCTTATTAAAAATATATCTGAAGTACCCTTTAACAGCTTCAAAGAATAGTTGCAATGTTTCGTAGACATTGTTGATTAAACAACTCAAAAACACAGGAAATATTCCTTATATGAATCTGTAATTCCTGATTCCTTGCTTCCATATAATTAATCATGAAAAAAGGTCTAATAATCATGACATTGAATTACAGGGAAGATCAGCAAGTTCTGTTTAATCTCAAGGATGAAGTTATAGATTTCAGCATAATATTTATTGATATGTAGAGAGATGGAAAGAGTATGTTTCGTTACACAAAATTTGGGTGTTCAAATTATCCCAAAAATTAAAGAGGTGAGAACAGCTTTAGTTTAGCTCCAAAGCTGAAAGAAGGTAATGGCTCCATTTCATGACAGGATTTGATTTTCCAAATCCTCTTTTCATTTCAATATTGAACTGCTGTAGTGTTTTTACGGAGGCACCATTGTGCTAGACTTCCCTGAGATCCAAAGCTGTACTTTAAAAACAAAGGCTTATGAAACTTGAAACCCTTTTGTCCTGGGAGTTTTCAAAGTGACTAAGGTGTCAACTAAATTGTGATGATCCTGGCTGAGAACCCTTCACTCCTTCCTTCAGGGCTGAGCATCTCCTGCTAGTTCTCTGAAATGGACAGAGCAAAGCTTGCAATGGTTGTAGTGCTGAAAATGTGAGCTAGTCTCACTCTGGTCACTTCCGAGTTGAGAATCTGCTCTAAAAAATTTTCCTGTTAAAAATGTCCTTTTCAACTCCTATACTTCTGGTAAATGTTTTGGCCTGAGCACAATGAAATCATATGAAAAATGTTTCAATCAGTTCTTTTTGGAGGCATTGTGATGTAGTCTTTAATTATACACGTTCTTTTCCTGTTCCCTGGAGCAAGAGCCCATTTTGAAATGATTTGTATGTTATTCATACTTTTATTGTTGGAATGCTTTCCAGGCTGGAAAGTAGCTTTTTAAAGAAAAACAAAATAAATAAGAGGAAATGGTTGGTTTTCTTAATGTATTTAACATAATAACAGTTGGTATCTTTTTAAATAAAAATAAAGCACTGGCATTTTTCACACACACAAAATTACAGGAAAGTTACAGTGTATCTCTGTTTACAGGCTCAAATTTTTTATATTTAGTAAAAGTTACCCTTTTTCTTTTCTACAGGTATAGGAGCACAATAAATCAAAAGTAATGTTACAGGATTATAAGCATTTCTAACAACAAGCCTACTCATCTGAAAACCATTGGATTTTTATTTCATTTTATGCATTTATGTTGTGACTATATATATCATTTGAGTAGATGTGAAGCATTAGTCTACTTTGTATTGTGCACAGAAATATCCGTATGTGAACACACAGGTACCTCTGCAGCATTTAGGATAAAATTAATCTTCATGCTCATCTGTGGTTATACATTTGTAATATACACTTAGAATCTGCCCTGTATACATACAGGCATGTTTATTTAATGATATCTCCAGTCAAGATCCAAAAAAATAAAGTCATATTTGACTTTCACTTATAGTGAAAGAAACAGTAACCAAGATGTAGCTTTTATAATCCTTTAAGATATAGATACACTTTCCTATAAAGCCTTACTGCTGGGCAGGAATCTGTTAATGCCAAGACTTTTCCCATTTCAGGGCGTAAGTCTGGTATTAAATAGACTTTGGTATCAAAGTCTGTACATAGTCAGTAATCATTTAGTAGTGATAAATACAGCTTTACAGTGACCACCCCAGTTGAGCTGATGGGACGTTCTCTCAGATCCATGTGTTCAGTGTGTGTCAGTGCCAGGGTGAGGGGGATCCAAACAGGGAGATCTCATACTTCACAACTTGATAGGTGAGCTCCAGGGATGTGCTGGAGCTGCAATTACAGAACCCTGGAATCAACTGTCCAAAATATTCACTTCCATGTTTAAGGGATTATAGAACCAGTTGACCACCTTTAGGGAAAAAGAGACACACTGGAGATGAGATTGGTAGAGAAGGCCAAAGGTACTGGGGATACCTCTTATTTTCCTAATTCTTCTGGCTTCTCACACTGGGGTTGTGTGAGCACTGACAGCACATCCCCCATCCTTCCAGCCAGCAGTACTCTACTCAACTTCGTCCTTCTGCTTCAGTGCCTCTAGCCAGTTCCTATGCAATAGATTTGCATAGCTTTGTGTTGCTGGGCTTTTGTATGCCAGTTGGGTACAGAAGTCTCTACTCCTCATGATACCAGGTCGTTGATAGTTATGTCACCAAACCCATGATAGAAGCATTTTCTCTATGTAGCTATATATGGGTTCAACCTTTCCTGAGACCTTCTAGAAGAAAGGTGGTACTATTGTTACAGTGCAGAATACAGAAATATCTGGATGCCCAAGTGCAGAGAACTGGGATACTGTGGGAGTCTGGCAATGACACAAAGTAAGAAGGTGGCCTTGGCTACAGAGAAACAGCTTGCAAACTCAATAGGCAAAATAGTTCTTATCACAAGTGTGCAACCAAGACATAGGTGCCTGTGAGATCTTGAGCAACCATACAAGAAATGTGGTAGAAATGGGAATTGGATTCTGAATACTCCAGTACTGTTTAATGTCAGAGAAGGACTCCTTGCTTACCCTTTGCTGTCAGAATACTCAAGGCAAAAAGGGAGAACAGGATGAAACTGAGACAGAAATGAGTATTCCAGAATAAATAAAACAGGAAGAAGACATTTTAAAAGACCCTGAGGAATGGATACATTTTCTATCCTTCCTTGCCCTTCACTGACAGAAAAAAACATGATTTCATGAATGTCTGATCTTCCCTTCAAACTCTCCTCTCATGTTGTTTTGTGTGCTCTGAGAGTAACGCACTTTCAGTCTGAGACTAGCGATCCCTTTGAATTCACTTGAAATATGAGAAGACAAATGGAGAAGCAGATTTTAATCTTGGCATCTTGGCAGTAGATGATGATTGGTATTCGAAAATGAAGGATGGACTGTGAAAATGAGAATCGTGTTTTCTTTTGTCTGGAGTTCCTTGGTCCCCGAATTATTCATATTCTGAGGCTGATTCATCATCTTCTTCCCTTTGTTTAATTTTCTTCTCACTGTCTGAATCCAATGGGAAAAAGCAAGAACATTTTTAAGAATTTCCTTTCTTGATTAATTCTAACTTTCAACAGGACAGAACGAATGAGCCAGTTTTCCCAGGTGCCCTCATTTTGCATTATTTTCTTGGGAGTAAATGCACACTGATAATAGTTGGGCAAATTTTTGAGAATTAAACAGGCAGGTGTTGTGTGTGAGATGTTGGTCTCTGGTGGGATTGGTCATCAGTTCCATGAAATTATTCCTTTGGCAGCACTTGATCTTGCTGAAAGTCCTGCTCATAGTAATACATCCTTGAAAATATTAGGAGTACTGCAAAAAGTTTTGTATCACAAAGGTTTCTTCAGGAGAGACAGATCTGCTTAGAACCAACACTACAATACCCTCCACATGCTCTCCCACTACAGTTTGCACTTTCTCCGAACTGGCCATTTCTACCACAATTTTGTCAACACTCCCTCCTTAGGAATTCTAAAATCCAGGTCATTGCAAGTGTCTCTTACTGCCTTCTTACCAGACATAAGGAAGCACAAAATGGTCACCCTGCACCCTCATAACTTTATCTGCATCTCTTTCTTTCCAAAAAGCTGTTTAAAAACTGCCCTGATTAAAGCATACCTTCTATGGTTTAACTCTTAATTATTTCAAAATCAACATCTCTGTAGACCAAGTTTCCTTCACTTTTATGTTCTTATACAAGTGTATCCTTTATGTCCTTACTATCTTCTCCTGTTTATCTAAAAATGCTCTATATAGAATGATGTCAAAAGTTAGGACTATCCCATTTAATACACTTGTCAGGAAAAAAGGTATTTTCTAACTTTTCCACAGTTGTGTTAAACACATGATAACAGTGGTAGATATTGCTATCTGTCTTCTGGGACAAAGCAGAATAGTAGAAATGAGAACATACATAAGTAACACAAGTAAAACTGTTAATTTTCAAAGTTTTATAACTGGTCTAATCCATATAGTTTAATTTTTCTCACTTGCAAATTCACTTCCTTATTTGATCTTGGAAATATTATAAACTCAAACCCATATTACTCCTTGGGCTTGTTAGCAAATTCAGAGATGTGTAATGCAAAAGAGGAACGGTGAAATGTCTAGCCAAGTGTCTCTTGTTTTCCCTCAAAGTCTCCTCCTCACCAACTCTGTTAATCACAGAATCATAGAATCATAGAATCAATGTACTGGGTTGGAAGGGACCTTTAAAAGTCATCTAGTCAAACCCCCTCGCAGTGAGCAGGGACATCTTTAACTACATCAGGTTTCTCAGAGCCCCATCAAGCCTGACCTTGAATGTCTTCAGGGATGGAGCCTTCACCACCTCTCTGGGCAACTTGCTCCAGTGTTTCAGCACACTTGTACTAAAGAACTTCTTTCTAATGTCTAATCTAAATCCACCCTGTTCTAGTTTAAAACTGTTGCCACTTATGCAATTGCTACATGCCTTTGTAAACAGTCCCTCCTCAGCTTTCCTGTCGGTCCCCAGAAGGCTGCTTTAAGATATCCCTAGAGCCTTCTCTCCTCTAAGCTGAGCAGACTCTATTCTTTCAGCCTGTCCTCACAGGAGAGGTTCTCCAGCCCTCCGATCATTTTAGTTGCCCTCCTCTGGTCTTACTCCAACAGGTCCATGTCCTTCTTGTTTTGAGGGTTCCAGAGCTGGACACAGTACTCCAGGTGAGGTCTCACCAGAGCAGAGTGGAGGGGCAGAATCACTTCTCTCAATCTACTCATCGCGCTTCTTTTGATGGAGCCCAGGGTGTGACTGGCCTTCTGGGCTGTGAGTGAGCATTGTTGGCTCATGTCTAGCTTTTCATCCATCAGCATCTCCAAGTCCCTTTTTGCAGGGCTGCTCTTTATCACGTCATGCCCCAGCCTGTATTGATAGTGTCGATTGTCCTGACCTAGTTGCAAGACCTTACACTTGACCTTGCTGTACCTCATGAGGTTCACATGGGCCCACTTCTTCAGCTTGTCCTGATCCCTTTCGAGTACATTCCATCCTTCTGTCATACCAACCTCACCACTCAACTTGGTGTCATCTGCAGACTTGCTCAGGGTGCTCTCAATCCCACTGTCTATGTCATTGATGAAGATACTAAACAACACCAGTTGCAGCATGGACCCCTGAGGAACACCACTTGTCACCCATCTCCATCTGCCCATCAAATTTAATGACATACAGATGAAATTTGAAGAGAATACTCTGTACATCACACCCCACAGGTGAGACAGCTCCTTGTCAAGGACCAGTCAAATATAGTTCTTTTTAAGCCCTTTTTAAGGACTGAGTTGCAATTTCTAAGTGTGCTGTCTTCATTGTGACTCTACACAAAGAATTTATGGTAAAAGAAAATGTCCACCTCCTTTGGTGTTGAGCAGTGGGTGAGTGCAACCACAGAAAAAGTAAAGGATCCCTAAAGCAAATATCTAAGGTTTACATCTATGTTAGAGCTAGCCATCTTTCCAATGCTTCTTTCCACATCACCAGAAAAAAAAATAGCCACTTCCAAAGTACTATTCATCTCAATCTAAACAGGGTACTTGGAAGTTAGGTGACCCTCTGGAGTTCCCTCTGTTTTCTTGTTGACCACAAGATGAGCTCACTGTGATTGATTTGGGCCTAGATGTCAATGTCTAAGTGAAGGAAGATGACATCAGCTCACACAGCATGGAGATATCTGTACCCATATACCCTGTCTATTTTAGAGAGTGATATTACCTGTGGTAAAAGGAGGGCTTCAAGATTTTGCCCTAAATTCTTGGAGCATATGTATTTCGCTGCTGTGTGAAGCTGGACTGAATGTTTCTCTTTCCAGATTTTGTATGTTCTGCTGGGTCTAAGGTGGGCTTAAAGCAAAAATATCAGCCTTGAAACAGAGAACTATTAATTGCTGCTCTACTCAGCATAAGTCACCAGGGATTTTCAGTGAAAAGTTTAGAAGTGAAAAACTTAACATCTTCTCAATTACCAGCATGTTAGGTTGTCTTTTCTGTATGAAAAACATCTAAATTAAATCAATAGCTTTTCTTGAGATTTAGTGTGCACAGTTAAACAATTCACCGTTCACAAAAGCTGATTTGAACAATGGCAATGCTAATATCAGTTTATTTTTTCTTCATTTGAACAAAACTCATAAGAAATTTTATGCATAAGCAGTTCAAATCCAGTGAGAAATTTCTCTGTGGTTTTATATCAGTAAGCGTAACTCATCACTGTAAGCTTTCATTTTACATTTCAAAAGTCATCCATTTCCTCTACATGTAATATTTTTCAAGCAATAAATTAGAACTTTTAGATTTAAACAATTAGGCACCAAACACCTGCTGCAGCTCCAAAATCTGTCCTGTTATCTCTTTTTTTGTGGCCTTCCCAAAGTGCCTTGGAAATCGGTGCCTACTCCTCTACAGACCATGTGCACTCAAAACATTTTGTGTGACTTTTTTTGGTAAGTCTAATTTTAAGTCTTCTCATCTTTGATGGATGTACAAAATAATTCAATCAGTCAGTTATCCTGCAGTATAGGCATCTGAGTCATATGCTCTGCACTAGTCTTTGCTTGGTTAAACACCAGATGGATGAAACAGCTGTATAAATCTTGAATCTCTGTGACAGTCTTTCATTTTTTTTATTTATACTCCAACTTACGTGCCTAGTTTAATTTGTGTGTTCTTCC
Source organism: Apaloderma vittatum (assembly GCF_000703405.1). NCBI lineage: Eukaryota > Metazoa > Chordata > Aves > Trogoniformes > Trogonidae > Apaloderma > Apaloderma vittatum. Next base: position 16,916 of record NW_009735604.1, on the reverse strand, counting down.
AGTTAGGTAGTTAACCAATTACCATCACTGAGATCTATTAAACGCACTTTCATAGAATCATAGGATCATAGAATCATGGAATCATAGAATCATAGAATGGCCTAGGCTGGAAGGAACCTTAGAGATCATCTAGTCCAACCTTCCTGTCATGGGCAGGGACGCCTCTCAGCTAAATCAGGCTCTGTCCAACTCGGCCTTGAACACCTCCAGGGAGGGGGCAGCCACAACATCTCTGGGCAATTTATTCCAAAGTCTTGCCACCCTCGTACTGAAGAACTTCTTCCTAAGATCCAGTCTAAATCTATTCTCCTTCAACTTAAACCCATTTCCCCTTGTCTTATCGCTGGACACTCTTATAAAAAGTCCCTCCCTAGCTGTCCTGTAGGTTCCCTTCAGGTATTGGAAGGCAGCTATTAGGTCCCCCTGAAGTCTTCTCTTTTCAAGATTGAACAATCCCAGCTCCCGCAGCTTGTCCTCATAGCAGAGGTGCTCCAGCCCCTGGATCATCCTTGTGGCCCTCCTCCTTGTCTTAAATTAGGGAATTTTACTTTTACATTGATTTTTTCAAGATATACATTAAATATTTAACCTGCGTTTGAAGTTGTATTGATATCTTTGATATCTTTGTTCATTATCTGTTAATATATCAACATTGCTGGTACAATTAAAAACATACATTATCATGACACTTTGTAGCTACAGTCTCTTTTTTTTGAGATAGTACTTTCTTGTAAGATAATCCTCTGTTCTAAAACTATGAAATTTATAATCAACTACTTCCACACCATTCTGGTTTGCAGTTGCACTATATTTGCAATGCAACTGTTTTGATGAAATAATATAAATATAACCTAAACACAATGGCAGAAGTATCTGTCAAAGTATGCATCCTTTTAAAGAGTACCTCTTTTTCTAAACTATCACCTTTCGTTAATAGAAATTTTGGAACTCATTTGAGCTCTGTCTAGAAGAAACTAGACTTAAGATTCTGTTACCAGGATTAAAGGAGATGACTGTAAGAAAGCATGTGCTGTGTTAAATCCTGAGGAGATCCCCCCAGATCAGATGACATCAAGAATGTTTACAAGTCCAGAAGTGGTATGCCCAGTTAACTTTAAATATCTGTGGTCAGACTTTTAAAGAGACACATAACATGTGAGGTGGGTCTAGAGACTGTCACATGAGAAATTCTGTGCAAAGGCAGAGAACTGTTCAAAGCATCTGAATATCGGGAAGTCTTACAGGAGGAGGGTGTGAGCTCCTCTAACCATACATCTTAGAGACAAAGTAGAAAAATAACCCTATGAAGAATTAATTTTTCTTTAAGAAAAACTTGTTAAACTGCTTGATCCTGTTAGAGTCAGGACTAATTTCTTTATTCCCCCCTGCCCTCCCCACCTTAAAAGACTATTTTTTTTTTTTGTTGGGATAGTAGCAACAGTGCAATCACTTTGGTATTTAAGCAAAGAGGAATGAGACGCAAGTGGTGAATATCGATGCTGAGTTAGGAATGGCTATGGTGTCACCATTGTTCTGTAGGGTGCACCAGCAATGCTTTTTTGGCTGATTTTACCACTCCACCTAGAAATAGTATTTCTGAGATCCAAAAAAAGTTCCAGTCTAGTCCATCAGAGGCAAAACCCAAGAACCCCTGAGGCTTTGCATTTGGAAAAGAATTTTGCATATGGTGGGAATAAAAGGCACTACAAATGCTTTCATATCTTTTAGGAAAAACATGCTTCTGGCATATATGAAATAAATCTAAAACCCTAGGATGTCACTAGAGATGCTGAAATGCCACAAATCCTAGAAGCCATCTGATTCTCCTGAAAGTCTTTATGTCCTAAAAGATGCTTGAAACCATTTCATTATCAAATATGTTATTTATGTTTTCTCTGTCTTTTGTATGTATGTATTTAAAGCCTGTGGAATAGAAAAGGAGTTGAGAGCAACCTTTCTGAACTAGCCTTCTTCTGTACTTGAATAATACACTGCCTAAATGAAGTAAAGGGAGTGCAGGTGTAAGGACACACGAGGTTTCTCCCTTCTCCTTGGTATTTCAAGGATATGATTTATAATAGGCCCATCATTTCAAGGCTGGCATTTGACTGAGTTCATGCTCCCTTTCTAATAGCTTTTCAGCTCTGCTTGCTTTTGTTATCATGTTTTCATATCCATGCACACTGGGATTTTTATCAAGGTAAAAGGAACCAGAGTGACCACAGCGTAAAGTAATTTTGTTCAGAGTAGAGATTCAGTGATTTCTTCCTTGCACAGTAGTACGAAATAGGGAGTGGTTCATATCCCTGTATAGAAATACAATCTCAGAGTAACAAATGCTTTGATGTGTTGGATGTGTTTCAAACATTTCTGAAGTATTCTTAATCATATTAGCTATGAAATATGAATGCACTTTCAATATAGGGAAATAACCTTGAACTTCAACTACATTTCTGCAAGAAAAGGTCTATTCCTCTTTCCAAGCTGTGTATTAGTGTTGGGTAAGGAGTTTTTCTCATTTCAGCTCTGAGGGAACATAAATTGTCTACATCTGTACAGAAATCTCCTTTTGAAATTCCAGCTTGATAGCAATACTATTCTGCTTTCAGTTTGATGCGTTACATGTCCCTTGTTTATTTTCCCCTCCATCTGCATGCAGAAAAGTCCTTCCTGTCAGTCTCAGTTATCCACATGTAGCCAGAAGAGATTGGATCTCACCGTATGCCAGCAGCATTTTTCAAACTGTTATAGCTAGGAGACGAAATCTCATTTATTTTATGACCACAAATTCCAACAAGGAACAGGAATAATTTTTTCTTCATGGAAAGAATTTTTAAGCCTTTGAGACTATCCAACATTGCCTTTCTTGAGGAAGTTAGCATAGAAGTTTATTAAAGAAGTTAACTTAAAAGAGAAGTTTTTAAGTGACTTACAAAATTGAATATATGGTTCATGGTAGAGTTTAACATGTCTGATCCGCTGTTGCTATGGAACAAGGAAGAATCTGCAATCTTTCTCTTTACTTCATTTCACTGATGCAAGACAACTAGTGGCCTATAGGAACATACTTTCTGCATCAAGATTTCTAGAATTTTTCTCATGTTTTACCTGTGGAGTTTGAACGGATGGCAGTTTTATTGTTGCTTGAGCACAGACAGAAGAACATTGTAACATTTGGGAAATCCTCATTAAGCAAGACAGACTACTGTATTTCTGCTCCACATATCAAGATGTAATTGAAGTTCAGTAATACTCTTCCTGCATATTTTCTATTTTTAAATCTGACAACTTTTGAAATTGTTTTGAAGGAATCAACTTTAAATATATTCTTAATGAGAACATTGCAATTATTTTTGGACAACATAACTTATATAGCAACCCTAGTTCATTCAATATTTTTATACCTCTGACAACCTTCATTTCAAGAAAACCAAACCCTAAATCTCTGATATTATGTCCAAGTAGACAGGAGACTTCAGTCCAATGTGTCTAGAGTTACATTGTTCAGCAGTCAATCATGTTTATTATTATCTTCAAGCCAATGGCAGGTTTCCAGCAACAGTAGTGTGTACTTTTTTAGTATATATGTTCATGCTCATTAAGGTATACATGCACATATGTATAGTGCATATGCCAATAGGTTATGTGAAAACTTTCATAACTACGACTTGTTGATTGTTTTCAAAGATGATCTAAAAGCTTCATCTCAGTATTTTGCCATATTTTGTTAAATGCATCTATCAGTGCAGTATGTTGCTGATAGATGTCTTAGAACAAGCCTCTAAGACACAGACTTTTCAGTAGGCCACAGCTGGAAGAATAGTTTTGGTACATATCTGGCATTAAATAACTTTATTTGGCAGATGGAATAAGGCATAGTACTGCAAGGTAATTCCTTGGAGAGACACTTCAAATTTTATTTTCAAGGAAGAAATTTAGAAGACAACAGCACATCATATTTGGTAATCTTATGAGTCTTGTCTGTGAATCTGAATTTCCCATATAATAGAAGGAGGATAGTTTCATTCCAGGGGGAAAAAAAAAAAGTTTGAGTGCTAATTCTGTCCTGGAGCTCTTGCTGTAACTGAGAAGAGGTTAAAAGGAAACATTTAAAGAGTCCAGGGCAGCTTAGACACAGCCTGTTTACTGATTTCCTTCAACTGCCTATCAACAGCAAAATCATATATTTATACATTGAATTAACTTGTGCTTTAAGTGAGTAGAACTAGGTGAGAGTCTGTTTTCGTTTACTTGCTCGGTTTCACAGGATCTCATGATCAACTGATCTAAGTCACTTAAGGTCCACTTGCTACACCGAAGGACTCAAGCACCTAAATTTGGGTTTTTACCGTTGTAAATATATTACTGTACACCTATGCAAATGTACCTGCCTTGTACAACTATTAATTACCCTGCTGGAGGAAAACTATGTGACAAATATTACTGTTTACCTGCAAAGTCAGTTCTCAGTAAAGGGAATTAGTTGATACAGGTACAAATGGGAGAAAATTATTAGATGATCAACTATCCCCATTTGGTGCATATTATCTGAGTTAACATTTTCTTCTATAACTAGCCTAAGACTCTAACTCACATCAGCTTGAGTAGGAATTAAGAGTAAAGAGTTGCTACAAAATAACTTATTTCCATTGCAAAAAATATATTTTAACATAAAGGTTAATTGTCATCATGCAGGAATGACTCAGCTAGAACCATATATGTGATACAAGTGCACAAAACACACAAAAGAGTGGTGGCAACCACCACCTGAGACCCACAGCCTCAGAAATGACTGCCGTTACAATCAAATAGAAGGACAATAAACCATTCTGAGGCCACCTTACAGAGACAAAGAAATCCATTAGAAGATCAGCATGGCTACACCATATCTAGCAACAGGAATCTTATCCACACTTCAATTACTACAGTCATCATCATGTTTCTGCAGAGTCTATATTTGTTCCAGTCTTTGGTGGGCTTGACTATGTTGTGATAAGCCTACCTTATCATTGACTGACTGTGAAGATCTTTCAGTGAAGATAAGGAAACTGGTAAAACTGTAAACAATTTTCCAGAAAGAAAAACATTTGAAACATCTTTTAAAGAATTAATATTCTTAGCTACAGTGGTCAGAATCCTCTTTCAAAAATATCTCAGTCTGAGTAACAGTTCCTCAGACCTGCTGAGTCACTGCAGATAAATCCCTCTAATAATCAGAGTTTCATGAAAATAAGGTAATGATGTTAATTTGGTTTGAAAGGTATTTTGTGATCTTCTGATGAAATGTATTCTGTAATAAGCAGAGAGTTTATTACTCAGAAAGAATAATATTCTTTCAATCTGGCAATATTTTTTAAAATGAAAAAAACTTTCAAGATATGCCTTTCTGCAAGTCAGGAACAGGGAATGTTTCTCCTTTCCCTTGTTCTGTCTTGCCTTTTTGAGGCTGTAAGAACCAAAGCAGAGTAAACCATGGTATCTACAGATGCTGAAGAGCCATTCACACAGGGCAAAGCACAATGAAGAGGGTATGCAAAGGGACTTCTGCAGAAGTGAAATGAAAAGTCAAAGAGATCAAACAGAAACAAACTTCAAGTGATGTTTGTTCCAGCTAAATAAATAGTAGCAACACGTATGACTGATGATATCAGCCTGGATGAAACAAAGAGTAGCATTTTTTTCACACCTTGTTTTTTTCCAAAACTCACTTCTCAGCCAAAGCAGATAACACTCCAACTGAGAAAAACTGATTTGCTGAGAGTCTTGCCAATACAGAGAGGGGATTTTACATAGAGAAGTTCTTGACAGTATCTCTTCTTTTCCCTTAAGGTGCACTACTGGGTTCTAGGCTGAGATTATAGGGGTGAAGGAAAGACAATGAAACTGCAATTGGAGAAGGAGACTCCACAACCTCTCTGGGCAGCCTGTGCCAGTGCTCTGTCACCCTCATAGTAAAGAAGTTTCTCCTCATGATGAGGTAGAACTTCCTATGTTCTAACTTAAGCCCATTATTTCTTGTTCTATTGCTGGGCACCACTGAGAAGAGATTGTCCGCTTCCTCTTGACACCCACCCCTCAGATATTAATATACGTTGATAAGATCCCCTCTCAGCCATCTCCTTTCAAGGCTAAACAGCCCCAGTTCTTTCAGTCTCTCTTCATAGGAGAGATGTTCAAGTCCCTTAATCATCCTCGTAGCTCTCCTTCAGACTCTCTCCAGTAGGTCCCTGTCTCTCTTGAATTGGGGAGCCCAAGACTGGACACAGTATGCCAGGTGTGGTGTCACCAGGGCAGAGTAGAGGCAAAGAAGAACCTCCCTAGACCTGCTGGACACACTTTTCTTAATGCACCCCAGCATCCCATTGGCCCTCTTGGCCATAAGGACACGTTGCTCTTCCATGGACAACTTGCTGACCACTAGGACTCCAAGGTCTTTCTCCACGGGGCTGCTTTCCAGCAGGACGTCCCCTATCTGGACTGGTGCCTGAGGCTGCTCCTCCCTAGATGCAGGGCTCTACGTTTGTCCTTATTGAACTTCATGAAGTTCACCTTTGTCCAGCTCTCCAGCCTGTCCATCTCATCAGTCTGTTGATCTCATTGGATGGCAGCACAGTCTTCCTGTGTGTCAGCCACCGCTCCCAGTTTTGTATCATCAGTGAACTTGCTGAGGGCGCACTCTATCCCCTCATCCAGGTCGTTTATGAAAATATTGAACAAAACTCGACCCAGCACTGGTCCCTGGGGAACACCACTGATCACAGTCCAATCCTCTATCCTACATTTCTTGAGTTTTCCCATGAGGATGTTATGGGGAACAGTATCAAAAGCCTTACTGAAGTTAAGGTATGTGACATCCACGAATCTCCCTTCATCAACCCATTTGGTCACGTACTTGTAGAAGGATATTAGATTAGTTAGGCAAGATTTCACCTTGATAAATCCATGCTGGCTACTCCTAATAACCTTATTTTCTTCCAATTATTTAGAGATGGCCTTCAGAATGAGCCACTCCATCATCTTCCCAGGGACAGAGGTCAGGCTGACTGGCCTATAGTTGCAAGGGTCCTCCTTCTCACCCTTTTTGAAGACTGGAGTGATATTGGCTTTCTTCCAGTCCTCAGGCACTTCCCCTGTTCCCCACGATTTTTCAAAGATGATGGAGAGTGGCTCAGCCATAACATCAGCCAACTCTCTCAGCACACATGGATGCACCCTGTTGGGGCCCATGGATTTGTGTGTTTTCAGCTTTTGTAATAGTTCCCTAACTAAATCCTCACTGTCCAGTGGAGAATAATCCTCACTTCAGTTTTGCTCCCTTATTTCTAGGGACTGGAATTCCTGAGTGCTGGCCTTAGGAGTAAAGACTGAGGCAAAAAAGGCATTCAGTAGTTCTGCCATATCTGCATTCTGTTATCTTGTGTTCTGCCTCATTTAGCAGTGGACCCACTTTTTCCCTACTCTTCCTTTTCTCATTGATGTATTTAAAGAAATTTTTCTTGTTTTCTTTCACTTCCCTAGCCAGACTAAATTCAAAGAGAGCCTTGGCCTTTCTTGTGGATTCTCTACATACTCTGGCCGCATTTCTATAATCCTTCCAGTTAACCAGACCCTTTTTCCACTTACTGTAAATTTCCCTCTTCCATTTGAGTTTTTCCAAGAGCTCCTCTCCTAACCATGCCGGTCTTCTGCCTCCTCCACTTGATTTTCTTTTAGAAGGAATGCATTTATCTTAAGCCTGATTTAGGTAGAGTTTGAATGTTGACCAGCTCTCTCGTGCCTCCCTATCTTCCAGAAGCCTAGCCCATGGGATACTGCTAGGTATATCTCACAGAATTGAAGAGGACAAAGTCAGCCCTCTTGAAGTCCAGGGTAGAAATTTTGCGTATTACCTTTTTTTTTTCCCTAACAATACTGAACTCTAACATATCATAATCACTACAGTCAAGACTGCCTCCAATCTTAACATCTGTGACCAGACCTTCTTTGTTTGTTAACACAAGGTCCAGCATCTCACCTTTCCTCATTGATTCTTCAACCACGTGCAGCAGAAAGTTATCATTAATACATTGCAGGAAACTTTTGGACTGATTATGAATGGCTGTGCTATCCTTCCAACTAATACCAGGGTGATTGAAGTCACCCATAAGTACCAGAGCATGTGATCTTGACGCTACTTCCAGCTGCCTGTAGAAAGCCTTATCAACAACCTCTTCCTGGTTAGGTGGTCTGTAGTAGACACCCACAACAATATCTCCCATGTTTGTACATCCTTTAATTCTTAGCCATAAGCTCTCAATACTCTCATCCTTTCCCACTGTGTTAAGTTCAATGCATTCTAGTTGCTTAGTCACATAGAGAGCAACTCCACCACCACGCCTTGTCAGTTTATCTTTCCTGAAAAGCACATAGCCATCCATTACCACATTCCAGTCATGTGAACTATCCCACCACGTCTCTGCAATCACAATGAGATCATAGCTCTTCAACTGCACTCAGATTCCTTGTTCATCCTGCTTATTCCCCATATGTCTTGCATTGGTATACAGACACTTTAGAGGCTTAATTAAGGAGCATCTGTCACCATTGCTCATGCTGTGTGCGTTGGTGTGAATGCACTTGAGCTGGGCCATTGTTTTCACCCCTAACCCTGGAATACCTCCCCCTGGCTTGCCTGTAGTGAGCCTGGTTTTATCCCCTTCCCCCTTCAAACCTAGTTTAAAGCCCTTTCAGTCAGTCCTGCCAGCTCAAAAGGTCCTTGTGCCACAGACTGGTCTTCCTACTCTAGCTGCTTAGGGAGAGCTACATGCATCATAAGCCCCGAAGAACTATCTACTGTGGTAAAAATAAGGTCTCTGAATGATAATGGAGAAACTGTTCACTCAAAAAGAAGCAAGCAATTCATACATAGTGTTATTGTATTACCACCATTTAGGCTTCAACAATGTGCTTTAAATCCACTAATTGTTGTTAATTAGTTGAGACTCCCCTTGTAACACTGACAGCTTACTTTTGAAGACACACTATTCAAATTCATCATAATGCACAATGAATTAGACTTTTTCATGGCCTTCATTTTCCCATCTTCTCTGGCTTTTGTTCTTTCATGCCCAGCATGAGGACTGCTGCAGCACGCATTCACAAGCTCAGAGGTAGAAAGAGTCCCTAACCTGCACCTTTTAACAATTGACTTCAGTTTTATTGTTGAGTTTCTGGGTTTCAGTTTTGTGAAGTGCCTGGGCTGGTCTGAAATGACTGAAAGAATGGCATTTTCAAAGTTGTTATGACAATCTGCTTCCTTCATTGAGATGCATAAGGCCTAGATATTCCATTTTTTTCCAAGGCCACTTGCGTAATTCTTAGAAAATATATTGGCTATGTGGTGAATGACTCAACTGTCCTGGAATAAAATACTGCTTTGATAAATCTACTTGTACTTCTGAGTGTCACTAAGCGATATTCATTCTTAAAGCAGGCATTTCTTGCTAAATCCCCAGTTGAAATTATTAGTTATAGTTAATAAAAACAGTTCTATGGAGACTTAATTATCATTCTCCATTTCCAAGTCCCATTTTTAGAAAGCCTTGCCGTTAAAACATCAACTCTTCCTGTTCCACAGCAACTATCACTGATAGGTCACATTAACAAACAGGTCAAAAGTTTCTAGTTTTTCTGAAAGAAATACAGCTCTTTCAAAGACCAGTTTTTCATTTTGTTCTTTTGTTTCCTTTACTCTTTGAGGGGAAGAGCCCAAAGAAACTCTGTTAGTGATCTTTCTCACCCCAGTTTGAGCACATATATAAACTGGAACCTTAAACTTGAAACATCCACAGTGAACAAAAAGGAACTTGCACCATTACTCAGGGCAATCTATTAAAATACAGCCTTGATTTGTGCTAGCCACAGCTTTTGTGTGGGCATAGGCTTGTTCTTGTCCTCTTTTTCTCCAAAGTAGACATACTGCAATAATTTCGTAAGTGCTGTGTTTCTTCTAAAGACACACTTCAATAACTACTGGGAAAACACAGGGCTACTGTATACATTTTTTTTACTTGCTTCTCTTTTTAATTTTTCCTTTTCTTTCCTTTTTCTTCAACAAAGTGATCTGTTCCAGCCAACAGGCTAGATGTAGATAGATTTGCATTAAGTGGTGCCCAGTCAAATCTGAATTCATTGTTAGAGCCTATGGGAAGAGTTAAAAAGATGGAGAATTTCAGTAGGCTACAGCAGCCAAGCAAAAAAGTAGTAGTCAGCCTGGGAGAACAGAGGAGACTGACGGCAGGGATTTTTGAGTAGGCTGTACAGGAAGAGCCAGATAGGAACTATGCAAGAGACAGACCACAGTGAGAGGAATGAGGATGGTGACTGAAGGGTTGCAGAAATGTGGAGAACTTGAAGCTTTTAAGTGGTTAGGCAGGTCAAATCAGAAAGACATGGAGAGTTGGTAAGGACTTGAAACGAATCGAGAAGTGAGCTTTGGAGCTGGAGAGGTTGAGTTCTCTAGGATAATAGGGCTTAGAAGAGAAGGGATCTGGCACTGAATGAAGGATCTCTTGTCAGGAAAAGTCCAAACAAAATAAAGAAATATAGGATAAGAAAGCTCTAACAGGCAATAATTGAAGACCCTGTGGTTTGCTTGCTAGCTAGTTTTATTAGTTCTCCTAATATACAATGACAGCTGCTACCAAAGCCATAAGATATACAGACCAGTCTTCTTTGAAGAAACAGTTGCATAACCCTGACGAGTCTGAGGTAAGAGGTTGAATGTTGGATGCATTGATGAGCAGATGCAACCATGGACTGGGAAATGTGGGTACCCTTGTTGTGGTTCAAAATCAGATGTTAACGCAGAGTCCAACTGGAACTGGATACCAAAATACAGACAAATGCAATTTTTAAAATTATTAGATTTGTCTGATCTGCAAGTGGGACTACACTATCCAGGAAAGAAGTTGATTGAGTTAGGTTAAATTCTAGCCATGCCATGCATAGATCTTATTCAGGGCATGGGAGTTTGGGGGTCGTTTCCTGATGATAACCTGCTGATAATCTAGGCATCATTAGTTACTGGATTTGGCAGAGAAAATCAGATTCTTGGTCATCTCATTGAAATTCATGCAGTGCTCAGAGACTGTTGACATTTCTTGATGTTCACATTCTGCTTGTCTCAAAGATTATGCGACAGGCATTAGGTTCCTCACACTGGTATTACTCCGTTATTCTTAAAACAAGGGTATTCCCCTGTGCTGTGGAGCCAACTGAAGTCCATATGTTAATAGTATTGTCAGCTAGACCTAATTTATGTTGACTGGTACACAGCCCACCCTTTATTATATAGACATTCTTCTAAATGTCCATACAGATTATTTCCATGTTTTGCCACTTGAACTAATTGTTAATGCCGCTAGAATGAAAATTTATCCAAGTAAAATTACTTTTTACAAAAATGTCATTATTCATGTATTTAACTGTACAGTTACCTTCAACATGCTTATTCTCAGTGCTATTGTGTGTTAAATTCAAGATTCTGCTTGCCATCTAGTGCTTTGACGTTAAATTCAAGATTCTGCTTGCCATCTAGTGCTTTGCCCATAGGTGGTTATACATGTATTGGTTGTACTCCTGCCCTACTGCAAATCTCCCCACCACTCATTTTCCAGCAGTCTGTTGTGCTAGTCACAGTAGCAGAAGCAGTTGTGGGTGGATGGCATATGCTGGCACTACGTGCAGCACATAGCAGTCCTCTAAGCACAATTAAACATTTGGCATATCATGATGTCTTTTTTTGACCTTGGTGGCCCGGATGGGTTACCCAAATATTTCCATCTGCTTTTTCCTATTGTTTCATCCATCCCCACACAGCACTGGCTGCTATTCAGGAGCTGATAGGGGCTTCCAGTGCAGTACCAGCAATTGGGGCAGTAACCCAAGTGGTTACTCTGTTCCTATTATTTCAGATGCTTCTTGGACTCCAGCACAGGTATTGCAGATCTCTTTATTTTGGGCTGCATGACTAACTTCTCATCTCAGATCTGTGGCTTCAAAATCTCAGTGACTAGTCTCAGACTTCATCAGGGTCCTTTCACCATATCCTCCAGGAGACTCCATCTGAGGAGGGATGCGGGGTATTTTGTCTTCCACCACCAGCTCAGATAGGGCACATAGTCACTGCTGTGCTGCAACTCGTTTCACTTACTGAAAGGCTTACTGTTATTTGTGTGCCTCTGCGACCTTGATTTGTGCATGGATCACAGTGGTTTCAGCAGCTGGTTTCACCATGGAATTTGCACCCATCAGAACCCTGCTGTTCCATAAATGGCTTCTGAAGGAAGACCAAATGTCACTTGTTTCCATGCTCTGGATCCATGCACTTGCTAACATGATTTTACAGACCAAGATCTCAGCTCTTTTGATCAGCAGTGCAGCTCTCCTGCCTTTTGAAAAGCCACCTCCACTGCTGCTTTGCTCTGCATATTCCTGTCCTGGGCAGTTCTCAGAGCTCCTCTTACCTGCCCATTGCTGTGCTCTAATGTGTTTGCTTTGTTTTCCAGAACATCCTTCTCTTTCTCCAATCTCCATACTTCTTCCAACAAAACCCAGTATACAATATTTATCTCCTCATTCCCCTCACACGTTGAACCCTTTCTGTATTGATCTCCCAATACCCCAGGAGTCTCCACCTTCACCTTCACGTAATCCCTGACAAGCAGGGAGATGCCATCAGGTCAAACACTTTTCCAAGGTGGCTTAGGTATTTCTCTTGGCTTTACAGTTAACCATTTCACAAAGTTTTATTCATGCACTACTCACACTGACTTACACCTCAACCTTTAAGGCTTGGTTTACTCCAGCCATCCTGACATCAGGGAAAGGCTGCAGTGCGTGCAGCTCGTGCTGTGAAAACCCATCCTTGGACCAAGGTCTTGCCACAATTTCACATCCAGGGGTTTAGTGCCCACCTATCCCCATGTTAAGGATATCTGTGATTCATGTAATTAGTATTCCAGTATTGACAACACCAAATGGCAGCGTCGGTATTAGCAGGATTCAATACAAAAATGCTTTAATCACAGATATATGTAAATTTATTAATTACATGACTCACCTGTTCTGTGGGAACACTGATGGGCAGTGGTTCCCATTGTTCCAGGCACAGCCGTGGCACAGTGCTGAGTGTCCCTGGTCCTCTCCTCAAGCAGCCCTGAGCGCTGTCAATTATGGGACTGAGTAGACAACATCCTATTCTTGCCTGTCTTGCTCAAATTCAAAGGCACTCAGCACCTTTGCAAGTCCCACAGTGGCTGACTGACATAGTAGCACCTTTCACAGTAATTAAGCGATTGCTTAAACTCAAGGTGGTCCTCTTTTGTCAGTCCCTTGTCTGATGAGGTCAACTAAAGTCCATAGGCTAACACTTTTCATCTAGGTAGACCTGAATTGCTTTAAGTGCTGTTTCCCTGTGTTGAAAGCAAGAGGAATTTTCAGTTGTGTGCAAGGATGAGGATTCTTGAGCCATCTGTAAGGCAGAGAGGAGGCTTTGAGTCCAGAGGAGATGGTTATATCAGGTGTAGTGCCTCTGAACATGGGCGTTTGCTGTCAGGACTCTGGTTTCAGGAAAGTGACGCAGAGAGGAGTTCTCCCCTTCCCTTTCTCCACAGTGTGCAAGAGGACTAAAACCTCCTAGTTTCTTTACGCTTTTTAAAACATAAATGTAACCATGGAAATACAATAGCCTGATGGCAATTCAGAATTGCTAGTAATACACTGCACATCCCTTTTAAAGAAAGTATTCTCACAGTTGCAACTGGTTGGAGATAAAGATACCAGAAACCTCAAAAAAAAAAATAGAGCTACTTTGAAACACTCACAGGACATACTGGAGCAAAGCTAAATAAATCCTCTTAGTGAGTAACCAAGTTAAAGTTTTGGAAGCAGAAAAAAATGAAAAAATACTGTTTTCTTCAGTTTAAATGCAAAAGACATTTTGCCTGCAGGTTTGGCTCCGGTACTTCCTCAGGTCCTCATCTGAATTCTTTTCTGCAGCCCACACTTTATTGCAAATATAGAGTCATGCAAGCCGTTATTAGACAACAGAAAACCAGAAAGTTTTGCTCTTCAATAAAACCAGTGACAATTTCAATTAGATTTCTCAGCTGTTTTTCACAGACTCATGGTATTGTAGCAAAAAATGATTGAATAGTTTATTGGATTCAGCTGCCATATAGCTTTCAGTGTATTGGTCTAAATTTTTTAAAGGCACAAAACAAAGAAAATCTGATGATAAAAAAAATGAAACATTATTATTCCTTTGCATTGATGTCAACCTGTAGATTTGCCACACATTCATTATAACTTAGTTTAAAATGTGAAATTCTCCCCTTGCTTGTAAGACTGATCAGTTTACCACTGGCCAAATACAAGCATTTTCAATCCAATGTAGTAGACACAAGGTTGTCACTCTATATTTGAACTATCAAGTGCCATTTCAGTATAAGAATACCTTCACACAGAGTCCTTGTGAATTATTCAGTTTCTCTGCATTTTGAACAACCGAAAGGAATATTCTTAAAAGCAGGCTGATGATTTACTTTGGCCAGTAATTAATGCCACCTCCTAGAGGCCTTCAGAGAAGGTACGAATGGTGGCAGTTGACAATTCTTAGAGTTGTTATGGAATAAACCACAGCCTTTTAAAGTTCATTATCAAATAAACAAATACTTTGTAGCTGTAAAGGACTGCTTGTTCCCATGAGACAATTTTGGCCTCCAATTGCTGATCATAATTCTGCATTTGGAGGAATCACTAGTGCCATGAAAAAGGTACTGCATTTTCAGATCTGTCAACACTGTTTTTCTGGAAGTTCAGTTTGGTCACAAAAGTGAGAGACACTTAGGCATTTTGCCCATTCATTTGTCTTCTCCAACACTAGTCTGGTGAGAAAACATCTTTATGTCAGGCACTATAACAAAGTTAATGGAAATAAACTGAATTCCGTAGCAGCTAGATTCTTCCTCATTATATACATAACATATTACAGGACTTTCCATGTTCCAGCTGTGAGGAATCTCAGGCATCAATGCGCACTGGCTATGTGCAATAACAAGGGCTCACAAACAGCCCTCTGCAAAGTGTATCTGCATCTCTCTGAAAACTCTGAGTGCATTGAACAACCACTACAATATGATTGGTTTATTCTTCTTTTTTGAGGAGATGCTCTAACACCTCCTCCCTGCTTTTAAAGTCATTAAATAGCAAAAATATTTGAGATGGATATGTAAGTACTTATTAACATTTTGTACTTACACATCTCCATTTTTATAATTGCATATTGTCTTTAGTATAGAGAATATTTTCCCCTATTTTTTACAGTTTCTGTGATCAAAAAATACAGTGTGTGAACAAATGTATTGGCATGACACTGACAGGGGAGGTTCATGCCTACGGTTTGTAAAAACTCACCAAAACTACTTTTAGTGATTAGCTGATTTTACTTGTTGATAGGTCTTTAGAAAGGGAAAATCAGCCATGGTTTAATATAACAGAGACAAAAAGCTACTAAACGTCCCATAAGAATAGATATGGAAATTAAGGACTTTTCCACAACTACAAACGTTCTTCAAAACTATTTGCCTTAATTAATTCATCCAAATTGAGTCCACTTTTTTTTACAAAGCCTTTTAGAGGAGCATTGTGACTGAAATGCTTTATGCTGTGAGACTGCTGAAGACTGTGGAAACATATATACTATTCAAGGCCAAAATTAATAGAGGAGGCTTACAACAGAGGTGTAGCTGATTTTGGAATTTTACATGGTACCGCCACAAACTTGTCATGTTGCAGTCATTACAAAACAGTTATTTTACTCCATCAGCTTCCCAAGGACCAGTTGCAGTTCTCCTGTTCTTACCCACACACATTAACTTAAAAAGCACCTCTGTGTGATTAAATTAATTATGTTTATCTACAATCCCCTCATTATTCACTTTGTAAGTTTTCTGAAAGGTAAAATAAGTTTGCAAAACTGGACAAACTACTTCCTTGATAATGATAAGAAATACTAATTAAATCCCTTGCTGCAAATGAACAGTGTTTCATTGTCTTTGGAAATGTTACTGTTAGGAGTCTACACCTGCAGTAGTCAAGACAGATGCTTCTAATTCTTCCTTGCTATTTATACCCAGGCAACCTGGGATCTTACTTTCCTTACAGTCCCCAAGATGAAATTATTTTTTGGTCATTATGAGTCAAGGTGGCATTACTCACCTGAAATTTAGAATGATTTTTTAATATTGTTTAATGTGCCTATGGAATCACTTTGGGTTTATTCTGCACTTTTATTGGGACAAGGCTTAGATGCCTGATTTAGATGCTCTAGGTTCTAAAAAATTGATGAAACACATACAAATCTCTGACAATGTTTAAAATACTGAAGAAAGGAACTTAGCCACTGAATATGGCTGAAAAAGCAGGAGAATTTGCAGAAGTTTCCAGTCCCATTTCCTGAACTCATACATCAACTTGAGACCAGATAGACAAATGAAAACCTGTGACCCACACAGCACCAGTATCATCATTCAACAGGACCTTTTCCAAGAGGCTTAATTAAAAAATTTAGACACATGGAACTTGCTTGATTAAATAGTCACTCACTCCATCAGCATCTTCATTAGAGAAATGTATTCTGTTCTGGCTTCAGTGGACTTCCTTTCCATTTGAACATGGGCTAAGAGGCATGCAAATTTATTCCTTTTAATTGATACTTATTTCCTAGTTAGCCCATGTTTTTCATTCAGGATTTCTGAAGCAGTTTGTCTGAAAAACAGCCTAGACAGTGCTTAGAATTCGGCAGACATGTCAGACTCTTCGTATCTTCAGTTTCTATTTAACAAAACTGTCGTGGGTTAGGGCTGGGCCGGCCT
>NW_009735603.1:3536-19613 GCF_000703405.1 Apaloderma vittatum | reverse complement strand
CGCTCATTTTAGTGCAACCTAATCTCCAATGGATGTAGAAAGCTGTGAAGAAGGGCAGCTCAAGCTGAAGGCAGCAATTAAATGATAATTAGGGCTTTACTTCATCTTGTGATTGATAGAGGCTCACTGGGCCCAGACTGCATCCTGTCATCCACTAATAGGCTAGGCACGATGCTCCACTTGAGTCTGAAGGATTTTGTCTTATCTCAGGAGAGATAATCTACTCAACAAGTAATCTCCTGCCTGTGGTAAAGTGCCACTGTGTATTTACCAGGCCAGCATTCTTCATGGTTCAGCTCTGAACGAGCCCCAGGACTTCCCGGGGAAGGAGGGAGCTGGGCTCTGCTCTCTGGGCTCTCAGGGCCTCTCCCAGCTCAGCCGCCTCCCGGGACTCGGCCGCTTCGCCTCCCCGAGCGCAGCCCCTGCCCACACAGACCCTGTGAGAGCCACCTGCTCAGGACCTCAGCCACAGACACCTTTGGGGCTGCTTTTCACCTTTACTGTTCCCAAAAAGGGCAACTGCACCGCAGGGATCAGTCCCAGGCTCAGCCCCAGCCAGACCGGGGCACAGGGGCTGCAGCTCGGGCGCCTCTGAGCTCGCGTATTCGTCTGTCATTCAGGCCTTCGCAGACCCAATTACTTATTATAAACAATTCAGTTTATCTTTATCAGAATCATTATCTAAATTGGCTACATGACACATACTGTTTTCCTAACTGCACTCCTGGGAAAATCTGCTATAAAATCTGTGATTTTGTACTTTGTAATTACCCCTCTATGGGCTATAAAGCATTACACTTGTGTTTAAAATAGGTATAGCTAGCATTTTCCACTGCTCAAAATGGAACATTTATTCCATCCCAGAAAATAAAATGCAGCAAAGTATTTGGTGCAATCAACGCAAAGAGTTTGTGCAGCAGCCATGTTGTGGAGTTTCTCAATGCAAAGGGGTCGCTGGGATGCACTCCACTTCTGTTGTCGAGTTTCGATCTCTCGCTTGATGTTTCTTTTTCTCTGGGCAAGGCAGAGACGACCTAAGATAGTGTCAAGTGAAACATGGCCTTAGCTGGCATTTTAGTCTGGAAATGATGAGGTGTCAAAAATAACAGCTAATAGGATCATACTCCCAGTGCCATTAATTTTCTCTTTTCAGTATCCTCCACATTTCCTCTTGTAAAAATGCTGGCCAACTCTTCCCTGTTGCTGACTTTTGTTTTCCTTACTGTTTTGAGAAATTCCTCCTTCCTCAGGATTTCTAAATCTATTTCACACAGTGCCAAGCCAGCAGCTCTCCCCATGATTAAAACAAAACACTTTAGTTCTAAAGAGCAAAGACCTAACCTCCCATCTCGCACAACATGAGGTGTCCCCGGCCTCCCTTTTTAGCTGATTCTGCTTGCTTGACGTACTTTCAGAAGTTCAGTAACTAGCAGTGGAGGGGTCATGTTTGCCCTCAAGTTGCTGCTTTTCATGCTTGACATGTTTTTCTACTGTCCGGTCCCTTAGCTGCAGCAGGGTCACAAGGATGGAGAAAAGGGTGGGGGTTACAGAAAGGGTATTGTGTTACACAAACCCCAAAAGGTTTCGGTTACAGAATGTATATTGTCCATGCCTATTGGGCTTGTGGAGAAGTATCAAGTTCACCACATTCTCGTTTGGGGACTTTGATCCTTTCAGTTAAAAAGAAGCTGCTTAGAATTACTCCGCAGAGCAAAGAAATGAATCAGTTGTACTCGCTCACCCAGCACTGAGGAATGCCAATATTTCTGTTAGCCGGCCCAATCCTAGGGAGATTTACCCAGCTGCAGAGAGGCTGGAGGGGCTTAAGTCTATCAACACGACCACAGGCTCCCCTGCTCCTTTCAGAAAGGCCCGAGCACCTTTAATGCTGCCTGACTGGCAGTGATGTGGAGCCCCTTCACACTACTCCGGACACGCATGTAACGTCATGCTGCGTTTGAGTATTTTTATGCTCCTTCTGCAGCTAAAGTAGCAATGGGAACTGCAACCACATGTTACCTCCTCTCCCTCATCTCTAGTTGATTCTGCTGCTCTAACTCTCCCATGCCCCTGAAAAAGGCTGACATGTCTCAATGAACTTTCATTCTCCCCAACAGTATGAAATTCTCACTGTCTTTTTGTATAGCAGTCCCTTTTTTTTTAACCTGGAATATATTTATGAACATACTATGGGGTTGGGTTGGCTTTTTTTTTTTTAACATTTACATATATAGTTCCTTTATTCAGCAATCTCTGCTACCCTAACTTTTACAGCCTGATGAGTTGTGATGTGCATACTATTATACTCCTTCTCACTGCTAAATCAGGGAGACTTTGCATGTTTGGGGTTTTTTGTCTGCATTTTACTAGAAGTAGAGACACACAGTCATCAGGCGTTTAAGGGTCCATGCCTAAGCTTTTATCACCAGGATAGCAACTAACCATGTCCTAGACAGGGTCCCCCAACTGCCGTAACACAAATAATAGGAGAAGGGGTAGAGATTGGCTTTCCTTTTGCTACGTTACACTCCCTTCACTGCTGAATGACCGGGAGCCTGACTGCAGGCCAGCACCAATCCCAGCGCACTGCTTTTGCCAGCCCAACACAAAATCCCATCACCTGCCAGAAGATGAAGGGTACTACCGCTTCAGCTGTAGATTCTTCTCTTACTGGTGTAGCTCAGGTGACTTCCTTAGCCCTCACTAAGTGGGCAGATACAGAGAACCTGCTGATGGCAGCAGCTGCTGGTGACCCTCTCTCACCCTCCCGTGCATTCCTCGCTCGGCAGCAGCAGCCCCTGCAGAGGAGCGGGCAAGGGGAACAAAGGCAACGTCAGCGGCCCCTCAGTCTTTTTCCTCTGGCTTCCCCCAGCCAGGACACTAGACTGAGCTTTGCTGCAGAGCCGCAATCCCCGATGCAGCATTTTGCTGAGCGACCGCAAGAGCAGCTTTTTAGTGTTTCTGCCTGCTGCAGAAGGACACGAGACAAGGGAGGGCCTGGGGAGGGCACAGCAGACACCCAAGCAGCACCTCAGAGCTGCAACTGCTCTGTGGGAAGCGATGTTCTGGTGAACAGAGGGGCCCAGGAAGACACAGTGAAGCGTTAGCTGATTTTTCAAGGGGCTCTGTTCTGTTGCATTAGTAATTTCCTACAGCATTTAAGCAGTTTCATGGTGCATTGTACCTTGTTGCCTGAAATAGCATACAGGCTATTTTCAGCCCAGAAGGCTGAAGTATTTGAGACTTTAAACATCATTCTAGGCAGGGACACTAGTAACAGAACAGCAGCGACCCACCATAAGCTTTCTAGTACAAGAAAACTGATCCTCCCTTGCAGGATCTCAAGTCCATCAGGAGTCCTGCTCCAGCCTCTCAGAGAGCTGCTGTATCAGTGCCCAAGAAAGAGCCCATGTCTTTATCAATCACTACCTACCCCTAACATGTGCTCTCTCCTTGCACCGACCCTCTATGTCTTCCCTTCTTCCTTCCTTGTTACCTCTCCTCTTTGGACAGTCTTTGTTCCTATTCTTTTTCTCAGTGATATTATCCAGATATTATAACAATAAAGAGAACTGATGAAATAACTATGACATCAAGAACCCTCTTCTTATGTAACACACACAACATACGCATTTCAGTCACTATTTTCAGTTACATTTAGATCTCTACTTTTCCTTGTGTAACTGGAAGGGACAACAGCAAGTTACCAGCACACCCATACTGAGAGAGGCTGTACAACAGGTGTCTTAGGACAGTCACACTAGTTTTCAGAAAATGTCACAAAAGGGCTAGGTGATATATCACCTGTATGCCGTAAACTCTTGGCTTTCCAGAAACAAAGCGGACGACATCAGTCACAGCTCTTTGAAAACAGAGCACTCGAGAGTAGCGAGATGCTCTGACAGGCACAAGGCATCGGGACTCCAGCCCGTGGTGCACCTCATCCCACAGCAGGACCCTGCACCTGGGGACTCGGCCCTACACGCACGGAGGGGCTCCTGCCCCACAGCACCCTGACAAGTCTGCACGGGAGTGACCAAGCATGGGAGGTGGCGTGGCACCATCAAAGCATTAAGAGCATGTTTTGGTCAGCACTGAGCTGGTCAAACATTACATCATGACAGAGTCACACAGAATCATGGAATGTCAGGGATCAGAAGGGACCTCAAAAGATCATCTAGTCCAATCCCCCTGCCAGAGCAGCGCTTTCTGCTGAAGCCCCGAGCTAATCCTCAAGGTGCACTTTCTCCAGCCTCAGCATCCAACCTGCAAACCTCTGTGATAACGCTGAGGAAGCCAAGGTGCTTACACAGCCGATTGCCTTCTCACAGCAAACTGCTGTGCACTCAATTGCATCTGCTAATATCCTCTGTAATCCAAACTATGTGGGGGAAAACAATCAGGAAGGCTCAGATTAAACAGCAGCAAAGCCTTACGTTGTTTATGGGCTGCCCACCCTAGATATTTACTCAAAACTGCACTTAACATTCATACTGTTGTTTTTCCTCTCTAAGAGGTAGAATTTTCTGCAAGTTCTCCATTTCTTGTCATCTTCTAGAAAACAACTTGACCAAATGGGATTAACCAAAACCTAACTTCCATTGCAGAGAACTAAAAGGTTGCCTTTTTTGATAATCTACATCAATTCCTACTGAGCATGTTTAACAGGCAGCCTACCCTTCCCAGCAAGATGAAAGTCTGAATAAAAGAAAGGAATATAAAAGTACATGTGTGAATGAAGAGCTGTTCACTGGAAACAGCCACAGATAAAAATCCCTGGAAATGTCATCATGCACTGTTTGTAGATACAGCTGTACCCGTATCTCTAAATTACAAATGATAATGAGGTGTAAAGATTTTATCAGATACCTAGCCTGCTTGAAAGGCCTTTGTGTGTTGACTGGTGTAGTCTCGTATTAGGTGGTAGGAATTTTGTTTTCTTTTCTAAGTGGAACATCAGATTACACAGGTCTTATTTCACTGCTGATTGCAGTCGTCCACTTAACATCTTGACAGATATTCAAGAATGGAGCAAGGCTGGTGGCGCTGCCGAGTGAGGTGCACATTCATCCATCATCTGCTAACAGATCACTTGGAGGGCCAGGCCTTATGTCATTAGCCGGCCGCACTGCACAACTTGGTGGCTTTGTGTTTTTTTTTTAATTCCTGCTAACTAGGTTTCTCAACAATTTTGTGACAGCCTGTTAGCTTTCATTCCTACAAACAAAAACCTCAGCTGAAAACACCACAGACCAGAGCCTGAACAGCACGGTGGGATTTTCGATGGACTTGCTGGAGATAACACGCCAAGAACGTTTGGGGCTATTTCCAGCGAGCGCTGCCGCTGCGCAGCCTGTGCGTTGCCGACTGTTCTGCAGGTGCTTTGCTTACTGCTTCACAGCAGCAGGACCCTGCTCGCCTGTTGTGCCACCTCCTGCGCCCCCATCCCAGTCCCCTCCAGCCCTTCTGTGGAAGAAGCTGGGCTCCCAGCAGAGCCCACGATTCTGCTGCCTGACGGTCAGCCAGGCAGATCTTAAGGCAAGAAGGGTCCCTCTGGGGCCCAAATGGATGATAGGCACCAGCTCAGACAGAGGAACAACTCACTGGGACCCAAAGGCACCACTGAGCCCAGGCCCCGCATCGCGGGGGCTGCAGCGGAGCAAGCCCTGACCAAGCCCTGCGCCCTGTCCACCCAAGAAGTTCAGAAAGAGAAGTAGCTTTTTTAAAAGGAAGTTTTATTTGGAGAAAAGAATTGAGGCGAGTTACTGCTGCTGTTGCCAAGTACAGCGTGAGCAGCACATGCCCCCGCACCGGCAGGCTGCGGAGAGGCACCGGGAACCCGTCGGTTGGTACGAATCCCATCCAAAACGCAAAGGGGTGCATCAGTCCAACACGACTGCTGAAACATTTTGCGAAACACAAAGCTGATAGCTCTGCAGCCATTCATTACTGCTTTTGGCACCTTGCTCAGCCTTCTTTATGGCTTCTTATTTTTGTCGGCTTTTCTACTCGGTTACATTAAAAGAAGAACTCTCTTGAACCCCTTTAATGCTCTTAACTCATAAACCACAAAGCATGTTATGTTTCTGGCAGCCTGGAAGATTTATTACACTGACTGGCCTTGTGTTCACACCTCTGTTGAAAGACAGAAACAAACTCTTCAGCATTCAAGAAAGAGGATTTGTTGCTTGTCAACATGCCACCACATGGTTTGACTTTGCTGGACACATGAGGAGAGCGAGGCTTCTCTCTAACACTGCTGTCTCCGCAACAGTCCTTAACAAGCACCAGTGAGCACAGAAACTTGCAGCTACCTGTATACCTGAAATAGTTATCATCCTGCCTGCTTTCACGTAGCACTCGGAGGAATAAAAGCACTTGCTTCTACTTGGGAAACACTCAGTAAAATCATTAAAAGCCATGGACGAAACCATATAAAATAGATTTGTGTTTCCTTGTCCCAGTATACTCAACATAACAAAGGGCATATACTTCTTAATGTAAATAGATCACGCTTGCACAACACTATTCTAAATAAATCTGGGGCTAATGTAGTTTATGAGATACACTGAGGAAGTTAAATTGTTTCTGACTAGGTGGTTAATTAAAGGATTTATTTTGCAATTGCAGAGGACCCATAACTCATGAGTTACTGCACAATAAAAGTGTTGTAGATGTGTAAAATAACACCGCGATTAACTCCCCCAAGCCACCTAGGCCCATGCAGTTCTGAGTGCCCCTTCTTTGTGCCAGCAGCCCCAATCCAAAATTCAAGAACTTCTACAAAACTGCGGCTCAGGGTTGGGGTTTTTGTTGTTGTTGTTGTGTTTGGGGTTCAGTTTTATTGGGGATTTTTTTACTGAAATAGATGCATCTGATGAGGTGGTTAGCTCAGGGCTTCTGCCAGCTACACCAGAGCAGGGAAAAAGAAAATATAAAGGATCAATTATCAAGCAAAAGTGGTTGAGAACATTGAAGAGAAACAGTTCGATAAGAGTTTTAAATAGATGGTTCTCATTCGGTTTCTCTCTCAAGACTCCTGAGGATCTTTGAGCTCTACAGCGAAGCCTCCATCAAAAGATATTTTGCATTTTGTTTGGCAAGGTCTATCATTTGTTTTACCATTTCCTCAAAGTAATCTTAATGTTTAATGAAAAGTGACAAAATGTAAAAAAAAAAACAAAACCAAACAAACACAGTTTTCCTTTTAGTTAAAACTCTGATTATTTTAGTCCATAATAAAAAAAAAAAATATTTTGCTATCTATTTAGCCCTCTAAAATCCATGCCATTCAGCTACCAGCATTAATGATGTTAGGATGAATTATAAAGAGAAATCAAATTTTCCATAGCATTTGAACGCCATTAAAATGCCAAACAATAAACTACCAGACTGCAAATTAGATCAGTGGAAATATCAAACACATTGCGGTATAAAATCCATAATTGCATTTAGTGCTTTGGCTCCCAGGGGACAGGCTGCTAAAGATCATCACCGTGCCACATATGAGAAGCTATTGACAGAACGATAAAAATCGACAGGCTAACCAAATAAACACTGCAGGCTTCATTAAATATTCAGCAACTGAAATTTGACTATCATGCGCCTTTTTTCCCACTAGATGTGTCCTGCTGCAGCGCTTGGGCTCTCACAGCGACAGCGAGCGGGGAGCTGTGCCCCGCGGGCTCGTGTGGCTCCGGGCAGCCACGGGACGCGGCCAGCGCCGGCAGGTACCAGGACCATCAATAAACAGCCTCGACTCAGACAGGGTTATTATTCTTCTGAATACGTTATTAACCTTGGCCCCAGGAATATCTGGCTCCAAAGACTTTAATTAGAGGAAGCGCAGTATCTACAGAAGTTGACCACTTCTCCTGCAAGGAAGGGACACCTCGCCCCTAACGAGGTGCTCGAGGAGAGAGCACTAATCCACCTCCTCTCCCTGTGCTGCGGCTGGGTGACGCAGTCGCCCCACAGAGCTCGAGGGCAGCGGGTCAGCGGCTCTGGGCGAACCAGCGCCCTGTGGTCCCACCGAGCCACCCTCCACAGCCACCGCCCCACACCACCGCTGCTCGTCCCTGCCGGGCCCGGGCCGGGCAACACAGTAGCTGGCCTCATGTAGCTCTGGCTTCTACACTGTAAAAGGGACACTCAGTCCCTCCGTGGCCCCGGCAGAAGACAGGACGGTGCTAGTTTTGAATGTTATTAATCTCTTATTTCTCGTTACTCTCTCGGATTACCCGCTGCCAGGAAGAGTGCAGCTGTGGCTTACAGCCATTCCTTCCGGTCGTGGTGAGATAAATGGAGCTACAGGAGAGCCCAGTGCGGGCAGAGGGTACAGAGCCATGCTGGGAGCTTGCAGAAGAAAAAGAAAGCTAAGAAAAGCCAGCACGTCCTGAGGAGCTCTGCATGCAGAGCGGTACTTGCTGTTCATGGACCTGGCCTGACCAAAAAGGGGAGAGACTGAGCCTTGGGATGGAGTTTGGGTACTAAGCTGCTGAAAATATTTAAAATATAGTGGCACATTTCTTAAAATTACACTGAACACTTCAAATCCTTGATGTGGTTCCCACTATACTGTCAAGATACATTTTAGCCTGCTTGCACGATGGTGCGTGCAGAGAGGCACGCTTACTGCTGCAGTAGAAAAAAATGACAACGAAAAGACTGCACGTTTCCTCTCTCTGTTCCTACAGGCCTTGAGTCTGAAATTAGAACAAATAAAATGTATAATGCATGCTCTGGAAGCACCCAATAGGGTTATAAGCAGCCATTCCCTCTTCATGGAGAAAAAGTTTATGTAAATGACTGATGACAGTGTTATTGTGTGAGGAATATCAATGGAGTAATTACAGTTACATAGCTCGCTGCTGCACTGCTGCTCTAAGCCTGTGTTAATTTTTCACACCACTCCCTTGGGAAAGATCGCAGTGTGCTCCTAAGAGCAGAGCTAATAATCGGAGCTCTGAGCCACTGCCGCTGAAACTAGCCCCAAGGTCTTTCTGAGCAGACTGCTAAACACTGACTGTCTCCCCAGAGAGAAGAGAACAGAGATAAAATGATTAAAAACTGCCAAATTGGACTGGCAATCACTTGGCTATACTGTCAGCCCAAGACAAGACAAATCTCAGTTATTTTTTCTTTTGTGAGCTGGAGAACTAGGATAGCACAAAGCAGAGTGGCTGCAAACAGGGCAGCGCACTGCCCGCGTGTCGGGTCCTCCCAAGTCCTGTGTCAACACACGCAGACACAAATGATGTGTCAGTGATTGTACTTAACACCAACACAAATCAAGAAACTGGGAAAACCAATTTCTATTTAGGCCTACTGGGACCCTTATTATTATGAGTCAATTCCACTTGTTTGATCCCAGGAATAATTTCAGGACTGAGCAGATCACAGACTCAATAACTGTATCTTACTCCATACAAGCAGTTCCCTGAGGTTAGATGCTGCTGGTACTGCTTGTCCTAACGTTTTAGACAAATAACACTCTGGTCCGTTCAGTACAGTGAAAGGCAGCACACAGATCAAGTGACAGGATACATCTTAAACTTGGTCCAGGAAATGTCGTCTTAAAATCCAGTTGAGGTATTGCTGCACCTCAGCCGTGTGAACACAAGGGGAAGGTCTGCAGCAAGTCCTCCTCTCTGCACCCCGGAGAGGGAAGCAGAAGGAAGACTAGTGAGATCTGTGCCCCAAGTGAGGGGCATGCAGGGACACTTAGGGTCCTCACGATGAAAACCCTCACCGTGGGACATCAGCATCCACTGCTGAACACCCAGTGCAGCATCTACTCCAGGAAAGCCGCGTGCTGGGCTGGACCCTGGGTCCCTGCAGTAAAGCCACATCTAAAGCAGAGTATACCGCAGTTACTAAGTTTTAGCTTATTTCACTGATAGCTCATTTTTAGCTGACTCTCTTTGATCTGTTTCAGTGCCTTGTCTGACACGTCCTGCAGGTCCACCCTGGCTGTGAGTTGAAAAGAACTGCCCTTCCCTTTAAACCCCATGGCTTTGGCTTTTCATCAGAATAAGACAAGCAGAATCCTTTCCACCTATTCCAAAACTGATCTCACACAGAACTCTGCAAAGTCCCATTTAATACCTCTCGGTTATCCATCAGTTAAATGTTTCCTGCCTGTAAAAGAAGCTATTAGGACAACTCTCTCAAATGCAGGGATTATGTGGCCATATCTACAACCCCTTTCCACTCAGCTACACACGTGGCTGTATTCACACAAACTACTCAGTAAAGAGAGTCTGAACAGGCACGTAGAACTATAGAATCATTTAGGCTGCGGAAATCTTTAAGATCCTCAAGCCCAATTGTTAACCTGGCACCGCCAAGTCCCCTGGGGAAAGTTTAAGTTACTGGAGCCCTCTCTGTAGGACAACAGCGGAGTCAAACCACGTCAGGCTGCTGCAGCTCGGACTCAGCGAGTCCAGCCTGCGTGGCCGGGACACAGCCCTGACGCGTCCCCTCGCCACCAGCCCTGCCCAGAGCAGGCACCTCGCCAGCTGACGGAACTTTCGCAGCCAAAACAACATGGGTTTTCTTACTGTGTTTGTTTTCTCATTTCCAGTATTTAAAAAAAAAAAATCCACTAGAATCTTAACTTTCATAAAAATACAGTTTTTTCACGCACTAATTATATAGTCTATGCACAAACAAAGCACACACTTACCACACAGTTAAAGAACATTATTATGAGCAGAGGGTCATATTGTAAACAGAAAAACAACTTTCTACTTCAGCTGCTACAGATCCAGATGCTTTCTCTGGTCTGCAACACTCCAGACACATATGATTAAAAAGAACATACCAGGTATTACAACTATTAAACTGTTAGATACAATTTATAATGGCAATAACCTCCTTGTCGTTGGTCTTTGCTAAAGTTAACCAGAAGTTTGTCAGGTATTTAACAGTTTGAGAACAGAGTTTGTGACTTGTTTCACAGAAGTTTGTTCAGTTACTTCCTACAATCACTAACTTTTATTTCAACTTGGTTTGCTCAAGTTAAGAAAAATGTGAGGATAACAGGTACAGGGCTTTTTGTTTTTTATACAAACTGTTCGAGCTCTGGCATAGACTTAAGTGGACAAGGATGGTAAGACTGGCTAAAAGGCAGGAGGGGAACAGGCATCGAGCAACGCCCTCATTTTATGGGAAATTTTATTAACTTGGGTAGAGGCGTATGAACCAGGAAGGCTGCCAGTGCTCATTCACCGAGAGTAATGAGGTCTGACAGATTGTTCTCAAGGATTGCAGGCTCCCCTACGCATCAGAAGCAAGACGTTGTCTGAGTGAATGTCTATCTTTCCCACAAAATCTGAACAATTTAAACATGTGAGAGCACGTACAATTCCTCACAAAGCTACTCTGTTATCTGTGTCCCCACCAGGATGAGCACTGCAAATGCAAACCAGCCCAGCCTCCGAGTACCCACCAGCAGGATGCTGCGTTGGAACGGATCAGTAAGAGCTGAAGACGAGACCATGCCTGAACGAACGTTTTCTCACTACAACTCCCTAAGCTCAGCATGTCGCCTACCCCCTCTGGCTAAATTCACACAGAATTTAGTCCCAGACTTCCCTGGATTTTTAGATTAACAAAGGATCCCTGGTTTTAGCAATTCCACCAGATAAGACCAGTTTACAAAACATCTTTCTAAATTTATTTCTGGAGAGCTGATAATTTGGGGCCTGACACCACGTGCAAGGCTTGCCTGAGCAGGAACCCTGCGCAGTGTAATCGCTTCCTGCTGCGAGGGCACGGTGTCTGGATCAAGGCTCGCAGCCGACACGCTTCTGCCTGACATCAGGCTGGATCAGCTGCTTCTCCGTGCCATCCGCACAATCCTTCAGCCATTCCCCATCAGCCCACTTTCTCTTTCCGTGGCACAAGTGTTGTCAGTGTATGAACCACCCTTTTTTTTTTCTGTTTTGCTCCAGTTCTCAGGGGAATGAACTGGGAGGTGCAGATTTTATTACACTAATGAAATAAGAACACAACAGCCCTTTGAGACACGCAAGCCAGAGTCCAGGGGCAGCACTAAAAACTTCTCCCACAGGAAAAACAGATACAAGGCTGGCTTTGAAAGTGGGCGTCTTCTACACTAACCACCGCATTGTCAGAAAACCACAGCTGTCCACCACATGAGCAAGCTCCGATGTAATTGTGTCGGGGCGGGCTGACAGCGCAGCGCCCACAGCGCAGCTCCTCGGGTCGCTCCCCGCAAACCGGCACTCGCCGGGAGGAGCAACGGGGCACGGCGGGCACCCAGCCGAGCTATGCCAGAGCAAGCTTCCGCGCCTGTCTTCCTAACGGTGAGGTGCAGAGGGGCCGCCTGTGATGTTGCTACACCCCAGACCTTACACACACACACACATACACACTTCAACTCCGTGCAGCAATTCCTACTGGTGCATATCTTGCAGCACAGCATTATTGTTTCAAAACCCGCCTGGACGCGTTCCTGTGTGGCTGCCTGGGCGATCCTGCTCTGGCAAGGGGGTTGGACTAGATGATCTCTAGAGGTCCCTTCCAATCCTGAACATTCTATGATGCTATGACTGTTAGTCTGCAGTGTAAATTTTCAGCTGAGAACCTGCATGACTGCTAAGGGATGTCCGATCTTTGGAGGTGCTGTGCAAAACGCCTTGCTAGATCAGCTGTTTGCCCCGTCATGCTCTTACAGTAGGTGCAGAACAGCTCGGGTCTTCCAGAAGGAAAAAAAAAAAAAAATCACAACAGGCCATTATTAAAATGAGTTTAGTAAACAATAATCATAGCAATAGTTAATAAGCACAGCCTTTCTGTGTTAAGTAGGAAATTAGATCCACTGCCCCATTACTATTTGGAGTGAGAAAGCAATGATGCCTTTAATTATGCATAGTCTGCTTTATTTGAACTGTGTTGGCTGTTGTGAGGGAAATAATCAATGTAAACGCCTCCTGAGGTCGCTCCTGAGGCAGACGTGAAATGAACTAAGTGAGCAGAGCAGCGCGTATAATCATATCAAGCAAATCCCCAGGTACCAGCCCGAGAATCACACATACATATGATTTATACACTCTCAACAACTCAACACTGACACCCCGAGCCATTTGAACAGCAGAGCTTGCATATTGCTTTGAATTCTTATCTGCACATGACAAGCCAAATTTTTGAAGTCAGAATTAGTTCTGTGCATTTTAAAATTAACGTAGCCTACACTGAACTCTGTGGAAATCCCACTTGATTACAGATCATGGAACTCAACTCCTTTTTAAAACCAGTTTGTATTCTAGGGTTTTTACGCAGAAGTCCCCAAAGAATTTCTTCAGACTAAAGATAATCTTCGGTAGGAGTTCAACACAAAAAAGTTTAGGACCAAACCCTACTTTAGTGAGAGATGCAGGAATCAGTCGGGAAGTATTATCTTTTAATTTCTATATTGCTGTACTATTTATCCAATAACAGACCTTGATCTGAATTTGTTTACAAAGCTGCTACAGCTCGTAGGAAAAACTGCAGCGTACAAACTCCAGTCTTGGAATAGCTGCTGAAGCTCCCTCCAGCTTCACAGGGAAGGAATTTGCTCCAGAATCCCTCAAAACCTGACAGTTCCGCCCCGGCAGCTCAGCCACTCTCCCCAGGAGGGGCCAGGGCCCGACCGCCACAGCCTCCAGCACAAATTCGCTCATTGCTGGCTGTACCCACCGAGGAGAGTGATGGATCGGGGAAGGACAAATCCTGACTGATTTACATCCATGTGAACCTAATTGCTTCAGTTTGCACCCTGTAAATCACACCTGCCAGAGGAATAATCCTGCCACTCCCTTGCATGCCGCCCAAGTCTGTGATGGATTTGGCATCAAGACTCAGGTATCACCAGTCCCAGGTCAACACATTCATCATTTATTGGGGATGGCACAGCAGTCCTACACTAAACCATTTTTTACAGCTGCTGCTGCAAGAACTCTTTTCAGTTAACCCTGATGAGCTGGTTTTCTCCAGCCCATCTCCTGCAGCCTGAGAACACAAGGTTGCACCTGACATCACCTTCATTGCCATGGAGACAGAGCCTGTCCTCAGCCACACAGACAGAGGAAGTGAGACGGTTCCTGAAATGCAAATGTCTGTGGAGCAAAAAGTACAGGGGAGGCTGCTCTGCACAGGCAGAGGTTGGACACGTCTGATAGAGCAGAGCTGGGTCCCACGGCCCTGACATATTCTCCTCAGCTGGAAAAGGCCGGTTTAGAGAAAGTGGGGCTGGTCCAGCCTGTGGCACACCTGCGAAGCCTTCGGCATGAGGCGCTCGCTGCTCGCCCTCCATTGGGCAGTGGAAGCAGCAGATGTGGAAGTGGAAGCCCAGGGAAGGCTACGCTCAACCGGCTGGCAGATGCAAAGCAAAAAGCCTTCTGCCCTGTTAAACATTCTCCTCCTGTAACAACTGCATCCTTGCACTGTTCAGCTGAACTGTGAAGTTTGGGTAATTTCTCCCCTCCCAGAATAAAGTTCCTAAGCTGTCACATGCAAGTCCTTCTGCTCCAAAAAACATAATGGAAAGAATTTTTTGCTCGCAGGTGAACAACCATACCATTTGCTCAGCAGTTTTCTGAAGACTCGTCACTGCCAGTGAAGGAACCGTATCATAGTCATAAAGAAGTTTCTCAGTTCACCTTTGGATGTTTGTGTATGGACATCTGCTCTCCACTCCAAATGCAAGATTTCTGCAGGTCCCTCGTCCATGTGTTAAAGGGAGTTTGATCTTTCGCAGAGACATGCACTGGCATGAACTTCACCCTAAGGAGTTAAATCAGCTTTTGCTGTGGAAACTCTCATGATAAAAATAGATCCTCCTGCTCAAAAGGATTTGTACTGTGCATGATTTAATGGGGGTTATTGAACTATCCTGTGCAGTTTGTTTTCTTGCACAGAAATCTTATTTGTCAAAAAATTATTTTTTTCACCAAGATTCATTTGAGTAGGTTCTGCTGCACTGAGTGTATTATGGGAAAATACCAGCATCTCCTTTTCAAATGAATGGAACAAGCTTATGCTTCTTCGCATTTTGGCTAGAAATAAAAGTTTTACAGAGTAAGAGTATATGGTGGTCTATAATTACTATACATAATCCTCCTGCCTATCCCTAAGCATGTTACCATAAATCTTTAACAGCAAGTAAGTCTGAACAGAGGTACCCATGATCACGAAGCAGTAGTATTTTGTGTGACTTCAGATGTTTCAAGTCTACAAGCAAAAAAGCTATCTCCAAAACACACTAAAAAAATCCAGCAAGAGATTACGGGCTATTATTTGCACTCTATGCTGCATTTGACTATTTAATGCTCCTAAAATTTAAATGCTGTAATGGTGATTCTAGAAAAATATATTCAGTCTCATGTTTTCCGAGGGCTGGGTAGACAGTGTTGGGTATCAGAAGTTTATCTTCAGATTCTTTGAATGCAGAATTATTGTTGATTGATTTTATTTTTTGTTGCTGCATTTTTGGGGGCTTTTTGGTGATTTTTTTTTTCTTTTTTTAAGAGGGCTGTTCTGGTCACCTGTAAATAAATTGCAAGGACAAAGGCACATCCAGGCACCATAGGCTTGGCATGCCTGGAAGAAAAGTGACCAGCATGAGTAAGGCTCAAGGCAATGATGAGATGAACTATCTGCCCAGGTAACACCACACGCTGAGGATACGATCTTTTTGAACAAGGGGTGTAGTATTTCTAATCCCAGCTTCTCACTTTACTCCTAAATAACATGTACAAGACGTAGAAGTATTTTCTCAACAGTTTACGAACTGTGAGCACCAGTGAAACGACGCATCTCGGCGCTGCAGCGCTTTAGCACGGCTGCCAGGGCTCCTCTAACAATGGGCTTTGTCAGCGCGCGCAACCGCAAACCGTGGAGATGCTCCAGGAGCGCTGAATAGGCTCCTCCGCCACACACGCAGCTGGAACGACCTGAAATTCCTGTCCCCTCTCTTGAAATAATATGGGCAGAAGCGAACACAGTTTCCAGCACGGGGCATGACCAAGAGGCCGGCCGGCCTGTGGGACGGGGCGTCGCGGGCAGCGG
>NW_009735603.1:440-3505 GCF_000703405.1 Apaloderma vittatum | reverse complement strand
GCTCCTCCACCTCTGGGTCTGCGCCGCCCCACGGTGGAGCCGGCGCTGCTGTGGGCTCATCCTCCAGGCAGAACTCAGGAGAATCTCACAGCCATACACACATGTGCACACAAACACATCTGCACACACTCACGTTTTCCAGTCCCTTAAAGAAAATAAATTGCATGAACGTCATGCATATTTTAAGCTGATACCCTGGGGGATTTTCAGACCAAAAATGCCTTAACCAGAAAACTTTGTATTTTCCTTGCTCTCAGAAACTCAGAAGAATTCATACACAAACGATGACAAATACTTCATTCAAAGAGACAGTTAC
The DNA here is from genome assembly GCF_000703405.1 of Apaloderma vittatum. Classification (NCBI taxonomy): domain Eukaryota; kingdom Metazoa; phylum Chordata; class Aves; order Trogoniformes; family Trogonidae; genus Apaloderma; species Apaloderma vittatum. The sequence continues at coordinate 3,189 of NW_009735603.1, read as the reverse complement.
TCCCAGAGCAGAGGGAACAGGGCCAGCTCAAGTAGTTAGAACGGCTGCATGCAGCTAGCCCCTTTGCTTCAAGACCACAGGAATTGTTTATCACTGAGACTCTCCCAGGCTAATTGAAACCAGCCCTGACTTTTGAACCTGCCAGCACTAAAGAAACTTTAAGTGTTTTCTCCTACTGAGATTTGGCCTATAGGGACTGCTCATTGCTCACCCCTCAGTCATTTTCAGTTCATTTTATTTCCACCTTGAATGAATCCTTAGTCTAAAAGGATGCTTAAGCAATTCTCTGGTAAAACATTTCATTTATAGGACAATGAAATTTTGAGACCATGTTGAATCCTTCCAAGGACACTAAGTAAGTTTGAGTCCGTGCATTAACGCTCCCTGTTATAAGACAGTTTCAATAGTATCTTTGTGGTTTACATTTTACAAATGTAACTTGCTGACATTTGCAGTATATGGCATGCTCTGACTTAGGATTTTCATGAGCTCTTGGAAGCAGAAATTAGTGCAGGAAACTGAGAAGAGAGCCCAGTCAACCTGAAGCCAGTTTAACATTTGCTAAAACCAACCTGAAAAACGTGCCTGTCTAAGGTGGCCTTCCCCGTGTGCTGTGCTGGACAGGTGTGCTGGCCTGCCCCACATGCAAATAGAGAACAATTTTTTTGCAGTACATATCTTCATTTGGATGCTGTGATGACAGAACACCAATGCATAACGCCTCCCTACAGAAAGACGTGTTGGAAAACACTGCAACCACGACACCCTGCTGCTAACATGCAATCCACAGCCTTATCATCATGGGAGAAACTGATACAGGTCACAGCACCAGGTCCTGGCAGCCTGACACCCCCAGCTCTCTTCCAGCTCCCCTAATCCCCTGAGGACACTGCTCGGTGCATCACAGATTAAGTCGGGACAAGCAGGCAGGCAGCAGCACATTTATCTTCTCTGCAAACATCAGTTCGAAAAGAGATTCCACAGATAAGACAAGTTCATTCAAATTCATTCATCTGAGAATAGAAACCTGAGCCAAAACTAACATGCATTTTATGCTTATTTACAGACCACCAGAGACTAAAGGATTCACCAAGAAATTCACAGGTACCTTCTCTGCAATGGTAGCGAAATGCCACAGGCTCATTCTCCTGGGAGGTTTCACTGCACACCAGCCCAAAGTTCAGCTCCTTCCCCGGGCTCTTCTTCTCTGGTCCTGCTCGCACCCTTCGTTGCACTGTAGAACCGACCTTTGCCCATGTGACAGCAAGGAGGACGCTGTGCCTGTTGCTGCTTGGACAGACCACAGTAGCCAAATGACCGCAAGCCCACAGAAGGCCCTGAAAAATCCTTGCAACTTGATCACAAAATAACTTCTCTGCACATTCGCCTGCCCAGGGGGACCCTGAATGGCAGCTCTCCTCTCATGCCTGCAACCATCCCGCTCCTGCAGCCCCGCACATCAGCCAGGAAGCAGCACAGGGGGCAAGCTGCCCTTTTCAAGCTTCTGGAGAGCTCAGCACCATGTGAAGCTAATAACGAGGAGCTGCAGAGCTCACCTGTGCCTCTTGCGGGAAAAGGAACAGAGGGTCAGGGAAGAGTAATAAATGGTTTAGATCTTTGTCTCCAAGACGATTCCAAGATGCAGTGATGGTACAGTGTTGGGTCCCTTGCTTCAAGTCCCTGCAAAGATCAGTTCCTTCTCTGACATCTTTTGAACATGGTGCATGCAGTTATTAGTTGCCTCTGTATATGGAATATAATTGATGGCTTGAAAAAAAGAGGCCAGTTAAGTTAAAAACTTTGTGCGTACCAAACCAGAGGAACCCGGTGCTCAGATGTTGTCAGTTCATGGACAGTCAGTAGCCAGGTCATGCCATACGTGAACAAGATGATACGTGATGTCAACGCACAACAGGGAGGGAAGAAAGAACTTTCTCAGTGAACCTAAGTCATGATCCCCTGTAGAAACAGCAGCCAGCCAAACTCTCTCATTATACACCTTTTCCCAACCTCGCCTCCTTTGAATATGTAGCTGGTAGTCTGAGAACCTCGTCAAAAGAGGACACAGAGTGGCCATACCTCTCCTCGTGGGAAGGACACAGGAGAGCAAACAGCATGTGACAGATGTTAGTCATCGTGCTTACACACAGCTAGATGATGTCTGGGTCTGGTGACTCCAAATGCTGAGACATTTAACTATGAAAATCAGGAGAGTGAGAGAACTACGTCTTCATGTGCCCTGAGCCTCAGCCCCTGCAGCTGTGAGCACTGCAGCAGGAGCTGGAGAGAGAAAACTGTCCAGGGGTGTAACACGGCTGTGGGGCTGCACAGACGCAGCTGAACAGATACAGCTCCTGCATCCACAGCCAGGGTCCTGCTCGCTGCTCTCATGGACACCAGCACACACGTTCGAACAATGAGGCTGATGGCTGTCCCCTGGTCACCTCACCAGGACCTCTGCTAACATGGCTTGTGGGCATCAGCAGGAGTCGTGGCTTCCAGGAGCTTTGGAGGCCACAGCACCAGGATCTTCCACACACACCAATACTTTCAGACTGTGGGTGCTACCTCTTGACATTTTTTTTTGGATTAGCTCCTGGAGCTGGAACAGCCGTGTCAGCACAGCTTTGTGCCCAGGCTGAGAAAAGCGGGGGCGTAGGAGTCAAGTTCACCTGGAAGTGGGACAGGGGGTAAAACAGCTTGGGAAATGCTGACAGGAGCTGGTTGACACTCAGGCGGTCCCGCAGAC
>NW_009735603.1:0-249 GCF_000703405.1 Apaloderma vittatum | reverse complement strand
GCTGAGCATCACCCCCAGCTCGCACAAGGCCAGCCTGCCCGATCGCCTCCTCCCTCAGCCCTCATGAAGGGAAGAGCTTTACACCGTGATCCTGTTTGTTCCCCACTGTGGGCAGCCGTGCCCAAGCCTGTGGGTGTGTGCATACGCCATCTCACAACGCGCAGCAAAATTAACGCTTCCTCTGGTGAGATGATGTCGCCTCCTGTACCCAGTGCTGATAGGGCCACCATAGACCTGAGAAGAGAACAG
>NW_009735602.1:22650-45437 GCF_000703405.1 Apaloderma vittatum | reverse complement strand
CCCGAGCATGAACTTGCCTCGAGTCATTCTTCTCATTTCTACTTTTTAGGCTTTTGCCTTTGGCTTGATGGGGGAGGGATTCTGGGCGCCCCCTGATCCAGCACTTTCCTATGGGTGTTCCTGTTTGTTTCAGAGGGCAGAGCCCGGCTCCACCGATCCCTCTTTCAGCTTCTCCGATGCTCCTTGGCCGTTCAACACCTTCTCTGAGCTCTGCCACTGTGCCGAGTGGGTCGTCACCCCCTTTGCCCCACGCACCGCAGCTCTCACAGCTGCGACCCCTCACCAGCGACAGGCGCTGGCACTCCCTGCAGCCCGTGACCTGGACAGCTGCACGTTTCCCTGGGAGCTCTGTCTGGGTTCTCACATCCATTCTGGCAACTTTTGGGACCACAGCCCTCTGCCTGATAGAGACCACGGCTGGGCTCCCACCCAGCAGGCGATGCCCACCCGGGAGACCCACCCGTCACCTGGCAGAGCTTCAGTCCCTCCCCACGCTCTCTGCCCTTCCCACACCCTGCTACACCACAGGCAGGCTTGAGCACACAGGCTTTTTGTTCATTTTGCACTTAATAATAAAAAACCTCCCTGATTTTTTTCATTATTAAGGGCGTGTGTGGGGTCACCATGGCCCCAGCAACGCCCAGGTCTCCTTAGCGCCTCTCCAGATGGGTCCCTCCACTCCCCCAGAGTCTCTCTGCCTCAGGAAAACCTCAGGAAACACCCTGTACAGTAAAGCTCTGCTGCTCCAATTTTTGCCAGCAGGCTCCAAAGCCCTTCCAAATCTGAGAATTACTGGATTTTTGTAGGATTGCCAGCTCTCATTGAAGCAGAAAATGCAAGAAATCTCAAAGGTGACTCCTGATCTCAAAAAAAATTACTGTCAAATTTCCTTAGGCTTCACTAAATTTAAAATTTTGAAACACCAGGCACCAAAATTACTTAATCTATAACCATCCTGTCCTTTGTCCAGTACATCTCTTGACTTTATTAATATTTTTCTTAACTTCTTCTGCCAGAGCCCAAACTCTCTTCCTCCTCCTCTGCTTCCTTCAGTTCTCGCTGTAGAGAACTCCAGCCTTGTCAATCACTTTTTGTAAAATTCAAGAAGATGGATCAAATACAGGCAGGCAGAAGACAGAAGATAATAGCATGTACTTCAGATACATGACTTCCTTGAATTCTCTGAATAATACGTTTAAGACCAACTTTGACCTTGGTTCTTTGAAGGTATTTTTTGTTACGAGAGTTTGCATGCCCCCTGTGGAGTAAAACCTTCCATGAAATATTTACACCTGTCTTTGAAGGGAGAGAAATCTTACAACAACTTCTCTACTTCCTTCTACACAAAATCGTGGCAAGTTTTATAATTTAACCATTCTGACGCATAGTGAACGCTCTGTCATCCCCAGGAAAAAGAACAATGGTTATATTCTCTGCTTATCACCACTCCACTGGTCTTCACGGTTCCTTTGCACTATAAACATTAATTTGTTTTTAATTAATCAAGAACCAAATCAGAGGGAGGAAAATGCAGTTTCATTCTGCAGTACGATGAAAATGCTGCTTTTAATGTCTCTTTATGGGTATAAAAACGTTTGCTGCTTTCAAGTGCCAAGTTTCATTGCAGGCAAAGTGCTGAGTTTAATTGCAAAACTTTCAGCGCAGTTTCTTTCAGAAGCCTGCCTGCAAATCCAGCCTGCGAGAGTATTCACTCACTGCCAATTAAGCCATTATTTAGAAATTTAGGTTAGATGAAGAAACGCGGGGATCTGTAAAATGATGCAAGTCCCAGCTGTTTCCGTGAAGCGACAAGTCAGATGTGCAAAGGCAGCTCAGCTGCAAAGAGGCTTTGCAGTCAGCCAGTCAGCCAGGTCGGCAGAAGTTATAACTTTACAAGCTATTTCTGGTAGCGTGCCAGAAAGAAAATGGACCTGGCTTTTGCAAAACTAATGAGTTCAAGTAAGGCTTTTGTTCAGATCACCGAGCTCTCCAGAGGCCTTAACTACAGAGGGAGAGAGTTTCAGGGTCAGTTATTGAGATTTTAGGCCACATTGACAAAATTCCAATTTTTAAATCAACTTAGTATTTCTTTTGCAAAAAAACCCCAAGGGCAGCTTTGACTAACAGGCGTTTTACTGCAGTGCTAAGCTGAAAAGGCGGGGCAGGGGCTGGGCTTAGTAAATAGTTAACACTGGTTGTGATGACTCCGACATGCAGCCAGGGCACATTAAACTACTTCAAGCATCATTCGAAGTGAGGACCCACAAGGAACACCCACAGCCTCAATCTCTCAGTCACACCCTTCTCCCAGCCATTTAGCACCTGCTTCTGAATCCTGAAGGACCGCCGTGCCGCAGTGACACTCGCACCCCCAGATCCTAGGTCAGCCAGTGCAGCTGGCGCCTGCTGCTCTTCGGCTTCGGCACATCCTTTCTTGTCTATCGTGTTCTGAAGCCCCCCAAGTCAGCCTAAGACACACACAGAGTGTCTAGAGCCTTCCCTTTCTTTGCAGGGCTTTGTACTCCTCATGAAAGGACCAGGGAGTTTACTGTCCTTCACCTTTCCCCACTGCTGCCCCTACCCGCAAACCCAGGTTACAAATTCTGCCGTTTAAAGGCTGGGGAACCTCAGTCTGACAGGGACCTGTCCTAGACCCCTAATCACAGTTTATTCTTGAAGAAAACCAAGCAAAAAAAACCACCAGTCAACTCCTTTTTCCTTCCTGCCCTCCCTCACCCGCACAGGCCGTGCAATGCAAACGCTGCGGGATCACCACGGAAAGGCACACAGCCCAGATACCGAAGCTCTTTTCTTGGGCCCTGGAAATGTACCCCTGTCTTTTTCTTTCGCTGGACTTCCAGGCATCATGCCTGCTGCCCTGCTCATCTTGGTGTGTTTGCTGCAGGAACACTTCTGTGTCCAGCCTTACAGCAGTATCCCGAGGGAGCCAGGGAGGTGAATCTTTCCGTGAGTTGCTCTTCTCATCCCTCCCAGGAAAGGTCAGGTGAACTTGGCTTTGGACAAGTATAAGCAGACAAGTGATGCTAAAGTGATCAGTTTCTAATGGGAATAATGTTGAAAATCATTGAAGACTGAAGTCTGGATATAAGATGCAATCAAACCTTAATTCTGAGAATTAGTTGTGCACTGACTTTCCAGAAGTTGTTTTGAAAGCCACACAATGGTGGCCATATGGCTTTAAAATGTCATCAAAATAGTCTTTCCTTTTTGGGTTTAGTTTTGCACCCACCTCTGCAAATAACGTTTTGCTGGTTTATTGAAGGAGACAGCCAGGATTTTTGCAGCAGCAGCTCACAAGCAGCAATCAGAACGCTGACTTTGCACGCTTTTCTGCATACGTGCACTAGATCTCACTGATACGACTGGCTGCGAAGATGTCGGAGGACTTGCTCGAGAGAACAAATGCAAACGAGTTGCTTAGGCCATGTTGGGTGGACAGCTCTGATAAAACCAACCATTTGAATATTTGCTCCTTCCCTCCTTGTCTTCACAAATAAAATCTAACCGAAAGGTTGGAAGATCCAGATGAGTTTGTAATTTATTAGCTATTTGGCTGAAACACAGCTGTGGATGAGAGAAAACGCTGTGTGAAAGCATCTCTGAGCTTGCAAAACTCAGTACCGGCCATACTATGGGAAAGCTCAGTCACTTGAGATTTCCAGATTAAGTTCAGATCTGCTTTAAAACACTGAGAGAGTGGAAGAGAAAAGAGAAAAAAGAACAGTTTGGGTTGGAAGGGACCTTAAAGACCTTCTATTCCAACCCCCTGCCATGGGCAGGGGCACCTTCCCCCAGAGCAGGTTGCTCTGACCTGGCCTTCATCATTTCCAGGGAGGGGGCAGCTTCCTCAGCTTCCCTCAGTGACCTCTGCCAGGGTCTCACCTCCCTGGTGAAGACGGGCTGGAACGGACTCTCAGACTGAACAGACTCAGTCTGGATAAAGAGCAAGAAGTTCATTAAGGTGGACGGAAAGCATGGGAAAAGTGAACTGATGCTGAGCACGAGAGATGGGCAAATGCAGATAGAGCAATTAGCTGAAGCACGAAAGCAGGTGTGAGAACAGGCTCAGGTTTGGTTTAGAAAGAACCAAGATGAAATTTTCGCTGAGGCAGCTGGCAAAAAAACCCAACCACACCACGTTTTCCTCAGATGACTTCTTCCGTAAAACAGCTGGTTCACAGCTAAGAGTATTTAGGGCAACCTAGATGAGCACATTAAAAACACGCTACCCAGCATTGTGAGCGCAGGAAGAACTCGACTAACTGACTAACCACTCTGGACCAAGAGAGGAGAGAAAAATTTGTAGGCCCACTGTGGTTTCCTCCCTTTTTTTGCTTGAATTCGGAGGAATGGTTACCTGACCTCAATCCGTTGTCCTGAGCTCTTCTCTACCAGCCTTTTAGCTCTCACCACCTTCTGCACAGACATTCCCCCTCAGACACAGCCCAGACACCAGCAATTTCGTGTCAGGAAATACTCGCCTGCCCTCCTTCGCCCTGACAAAGTTTTTATGCTCCAAGCAGTTTGCCTTCTGCGAGCAGCTGGGCAGCTCAGTGCATGAGTTTATGCTCCAGTGCTTGTCGGGAGACGGGAATTGTGAGATGATCTCCTGCTAAAGCTGGATTAAGAGAGGCTTTCTGGTCCAGTGGGAAATATGGAGCAAGAGTCTGGATTCCCTATCCACGGCAGCCTTAATACTTTTTTCCCCCCCTCATGCTTTTCTGAAAATTACTGGCCCCAATACCAGAATTATATGTCCTGCATTTCAGGGTGTTACAGAGCTATTTTGGTTTACTCCTGTTATTGGAAGCAGTTCTATTTTAATTGAAGGAGCCAAAAAGAAGCTACTGATGAGAGTTTCAGACACAGACTATCATGACAAAATACTTCCAGGGAAGGGCTGACAGTCACAGTTGCCTAAAATGAGGATTTAACTCTTCTGTAGCAGCTTTATAGCTCTTCAGTAAAATGAGAGAAAAATCGCATTTCCTAAGGAGCTGGCACAGAATATTCAGCTGCTCAAAAGGGCTTAGTGTAGAAAATACATTTCCCAGAGAGCAAAATGAAGTCTGGAAGGGAACCAGCTCTGTGTTGACCGAATGTGAAAAGGCTCTTTCACTGCCTATGTAAGTTTAGCCTATAAATCAAAATTATTAGGGCTTGATTTTAAAATTTTATTTCTTAACTGGCAGAAGGACTCACTGCTAAACAAGAAGCCAACACAATTTCCATGGACTCGGCTGCTGAAAGCATGCAATTACAGCTTGACCAAAATGCAGCCTGGGTCACTGCAGACAGCACCCAGACAGCCTGACCGAGAACCCTCCTTCCCTCCCAGACACACAGACACAGAGAAACGGACGGACTGCACTGGGAGCCACCGAGCTTTACCTTTCTGGAGCTTAGATGCATTGTCCTGTATCCAGCTGAAAAGATTGGCAAAGTCACAGTCACAGACCCAAGGGTTGCCCTCTAAGCGTATAGTCCGCAGGGAGGGAAGTGCTTCTAGGGCTGCCACGTTTAGGCTCTGTAAGTTATTGTCATTCAGTTCTAACACTTGGAGCTGTTCCAGGTTCTCAAAAGCAGCCTCGTCCACATCCACCAGGTTATTGTTTCCAAGGCTCAATTTTATCAGTTTTTCTGCTGATTTGAATATCCCAGCATCAAGCTGTGTTAAATTATTGTAGCTTAAGTCTAAGTACACCAGTTTGGTAGAGCTGCTAAAAGTGCCCTCTTCTAAAGAGGTCAGGGAGTTATTCCTGAAGTCCAAATAAACCAGATCTCCATAAAATATAAAGAAATCGGCTGGTATCGCCTGAATGTTGTTATCGGCTATAAGAAGTTTCCGCACATCCAATGGAAACGGATTAGGAACACTTGGGAGTCCTTGATCCCGGCAGTCTATGGTGTGGTAGTCCATACAGCTACAGACAGCCGGGCAAAGATGACCCGCGGGTAAGAAAAGCAGGCAGGCAAAGACAGAAAAAGGCAGGAGGCAGAAAGGAAAGCATGGCAACATCGTCAAGGATCTGCGAGCTGTGATGAGCACCACTTCTAGGAGAAAGACATTTTGCTCAGCTGAGCAGCAGTGCCTGGTACTTGTGTGTGTGTGTGTGTGTGTGATTGTATCCAGGAGATCACGTATCATCACCGATCCGATGGCAGCAGCCTCGGGAGGGGGGAGGGAGAGCGACCGAAGGGAAGAGGAGGCAGGCGAACGCGAGGATTTACACCGTCAGAATATTGTAATGCTGTGCAGCGTAAGGGAAAGCGATGATTGGGCAAACGGAGGATCTTTCAAAGGACTCTCTTGCTTTTGTGAGCTAAAAAAAGCCGAGAGCCTCTTTGTGCATTTGCTGTATATTCCAGCAAAAGGGGGAAATCACACCTGATCCTGATGGCAACAGCTTCTGCTTGAAAAGCCCTTCAGATAATAAACCCTGACAAAATCACTTATTTTGTCGCTTCGCATGAACCTACATCAAGGTGATCAACGGCCTGTAGAAAGGCAGGGTCAGGGCAGGGTCCTGGCTGACTGCTGAGGACTGTTCTCCCTTTCATCTGCAAAACAGGGAGCAGAAGAGCAGCAAGGGGGGGAGCCCAAAGAGAAGGGGCACCGCCTTGTGCTGTTTCTGGATGCTTTCTCAGCCTTTAGAGCAAGCATGTTAATGTTATTTAAATATGACTCATTATCTTTTAACCATGGAGTATAACCTACTGCAGTAACAAGGAACATGGTCTTAAAAGTGACTTTTTTTCCTTCCCGTTTTAATGACCAAACCAGCTGCTTTCTAGTGCCGGTCATGTCTTCTGGGCCACAAAAAAGGGCAAGCTCTGGATCAAATTTTCAGGTAGTTAAAACAGAACAGATTTTCCTACTTTTCAGGAGGTTAAAGTATTTGACAATCAATCTGCCTGTCTCCCGTGGGACAGCAGAGATGATTTTGCAAGAAGGCATCCAAGTTCTTCTGACATCCCCAAGCCCACACCCAGAAAGACGAGCTCTCTGCCAGCTGCAGGCTTAACTCCATCCTCCCTCCGTGCGTCCGTTGTGTAAGCAGAAAGAAGTGGGGCTCTAGTGCTGGGGCCACACCTATGCGTTAGGAGGGAAGATTTTGCAAAAGAGACAGATTGTATCTGGGGATGCGTGAGTCCTGAGGATTAGCGTACAAACACAAACACCTTTGGAAAGCTCATTCCTAGGTCAAAGAGGCCAGTGACCTCAATTTAAGGTCATACTTCATAAACTGAATTCATAATATCTTTCGTCCAGGATAGGGTACAAACATCTCCTTCTGAAATAGCCTATCCACCCAGGATACTTGCACTGAAATATCGAGGGCAATATTATCAACTTCCTCAGTGAGTACGTAGAAATGCTGAACTGCTGGGAGGGAACAAAGACGGAGCCAGCCTGTTCGCAGTGGTGCCCACTGCCACAAAAACAGGCTACAGGCACAACTTGAAAACCATCTGAACACAAGAAAACTCTTCTTTTTTTTATTGTGAGGGTGGTCAGACACTGGAACCGGTGCCCTGAAAGGTTGGGGAGTCTCCATCTGTGGAGATATTCAAAACCAAACTAGAGACAGCACTGGGCAACCTGCCCTGACCCTGCCTGAGCAGGGGCATTGACTAGATCATTTCCAGAGGTGCCTTCCAACCTCAGCAGCTCTGTGAAGTGCTGTTCGGAAATGCCAGGAAGGGTTATACTTCTGAACACCCCTCTCTCGTATTAGGCGATACGCGTTGTTTCTGGTGTCCAGGGTTGGGGCTGGGCCAGGCACCAAGCGCTGATAGACGTTCTTGAACTTCTCTCCCTCCCCAGACAGGAAGGGGAAGGGAAAGGGAATAAGGCAGAGAGACTCCTAGATTGGAAAAGAAAACTAAACTAGCTTTTATTAAACAATAATAGCACTAATGGGGAAATAATGAAAATGATGAACTATATACAAATCCAATATTAAACCCAGCTCCCCCCCAGCAACAATCCCCCCAGGTGCTGCAGAGCCACCGGCACCGAGGCAGCCCTGGGCTGAGCGGCAGAGGGGAACTGGCACAGGGTCTGGATTCGGGAACTCGGGATCAGGATCAAAGGCAGGAGATCGGACAGAGTCCTCCTCGGATGCCGGCCTTTGCAGAAGTGGAAGAGCACTCTTGTTGGTCACTTGGCCTGTCTGTTCCTCCCCAGAGGTGCAACTTGTTATCTCCTTGTGACCCTTTTCCTTCACAGCACCCCCAGCATGGCACACGAGATCCACAGTGACCTTGGTCACTGCAGGAAAAAGTACCAGCCAGAGCCTTTCTGCATCCCCATGCCTGGCAGTAACTCCAAGCATCAGGTATTATCACTTCTAGCAGCAGGCACTGTCTGCACAAACACACGGCTGACTTCAAAAAGTGCAACCTCTTAGAAGAGACTGAGCTGAAAAGTAAAAGTTACTGAACAGAATTCTCTTTCAGGTAAACCACATTGAACCAGCACCTAGACCCTCCCATTGACCACAGATGCTGCTCCAGGCGCCTTTCACATCTTGAATTACTTTTAAAACACCACTCAGAGAGAAATGGGCACAAGTGCCTCTATAAATCACTAGAGCAAAGCCCAATTAAACTCTTGAGATGACTATTTAAAGTAGTTACCTTTAAATTACTAAGAAAGTGGGAGTTTGATAGGCTACCTCAATAAAAAGATCCAACCACATGCAGAATCACACTTGTGGTCAGGACTCAATGTTATCAGCATCACAAGTAACTGCAACTGGTATTTCTCATGCAGAATTGATGCTTTTTAAGGCTGTAGCTTGCAAACGCTCCTGTTGTAATTTACTGCTTTTCTGCCCCTATTGATTAGGGCTTTAGGTCAGAGATAAAACTGTCCCCAAGCACAGGAAAGCACAACCGAGTTGATACCTTGTAGTAATGATTATAGAGAGAGATCTGCTCTGTATTTAGTGAAGCTGTCGATACACAGGACTTTAGGGCTGCTCCTATGCAGACCCACCCTTTTTCTATCCAGTGTACAGAATCAGACGCTGACATTTTCTTTCCAAAGATGCCTCGGTGTTATTACGCCTATCGCACAGATGGGAGGCTACAGACAATAAGGCACAGTTTGTGAAAGATCCAAGAACATGTTCATGGCAGGGGAACAGGACTCAGCTTCCCTAAAAATTCCACCAGCCCTTGCTAAAGCTACCACTCCTTTCTGTAAAAACCAGTCCTTCCTTTGCTCAGCTGCTCACGTGTATTCTTTACATACTCCCCACTGCAGGGAAGCACTGTATGCAACACTGTCCATCTTCACAGCTTACGCTGCACACTCACACGCCGATAGCAATTTCTCCACAGAATCCTGTGGAGCTTTCCCATCCGAGAGGTTTGTGATGGGGTTGGCAGGAGACTAGGGATTGCTAGCAGGCTCTGGATATTTTGGGATAGGTCTCCCATAGGTTTGTCAAACATCAGGCTGGCTCCCAGAGCACCCAAGCAAAGAGCGTTTTGCTGCCAGCGTGTCACAGCGCTGATCTCCAGGACACGAGCCCAGCCTGCCATCACCGGCCACCTGCCACGGCCCAACCCCTTTCTCCTGCTGACTTTCATCTTGGAGAGTTTCCTCCTGAGCTGCCTTTCTCTGTGTAACATTTCCCGTTTCATTTTGTCTGTTCAGCTCTGTTCATTCCTTACCTGCTGCTTGGCCCTGCACCACCTGAGCTGCCCTCACAGCACAGAAATTCTCTTGAATTTCGCTGAAGCTTCATTCAGTTGCCACACATTTCAGGCAATTTTGGGTGGACAGGAGGAGATTCTGCAAAGCTTGCTATCTGGTAAAATATTAAAGCTTTGCTTCTTTAATCTTTTATCCGCATCAGTCAGTGATAGTAATGTCACTGCTGTAGGCTAAGAGCACAGCACCCTCTGGTGCCCCGCAGGACCGTGGCCAGCCCGCAGCCGCTCTCCTACAGTTTACCCATATCCTGAGCTTCACTTCTCCCTCTTCCAGAGGCCTGTGAAAAGAAACCCCAATCACTCCATGCAAGACAATACAGGTCATAATCCAGGTGGTGTCCTTATGGGCTATCTGTAGAGGCACACGGTGCGGCAGCAGGGGGGTCGCGGAGCAAACCTACCCACCGCACAGACCGCAGAAGGGCAGCAAATGCAAGTAGCAGAGCGAGCTGCTCCCTGGCTGCACTGTCACAGGGGCCCCGTTACAAACCTACTGGACACTGCTGCCCCTGGCGCTTGAATAACATCCTACCTGCACACGCTGCGAAACCTTTGGGCTGTTTGTTACAGGAACAGGGACACTGGATCAGAGATTGCCAATCACCTCCTGGATCTGGACGTTTTATAGTACATCACAACAGACAATGCATATCAGGACTTTGGCTTCAGCTGACACTATAGCAAAAGAGAAAACTGCTTCAGCGAGTAGTCTCAGGAAAAAGATTTGCTTATAATCCATGCTTCTTCAGTATCACTGAGCAGAGCCCTCATAACTTTGTCACCGGTTATCCAAAAACACTTCCAGTACTAAGTTTTTAGTAACCATAGTTTGAAAAAACACAAGCTTCCTAATTAGAAATTCGTGCCAAACAAAACCCAGATACTCTTCTCTCCAGGCAGCTGGGATCCCACATAGATCAAATCTCAGCTGTCAGCTTACCTAACTCTGATCCTGGCTTTTAGGCTCCCCAAAGGCAAGAGGTGCAGGATGGGTTTGAAAAACATGCTTGTAAAACAAACAGGGTAACAATTTCTTAATCAAAGAACTGTGGAGGAGTTTGTGTCAAACCCTTTTGTGGAGAAAGAGGAAGAAAAAACAATTTCTCTCGACAGCCCCCAGTTTTAGGAGTTGAATAAACACAGCAGTCATCAGGCTTTGGACTAAAACTACAAAGGTCTGGCATTCCATTCCTTTAATTTTCTATTCAGGATACTACTAAGAGAAGCCTCCCAATCACAAGAGGGAATGCCAAGCCCTTGAGTAATGGAAGAAAAAAGAAAGAGCAACCATAGTACAGACACACATGAAGGATTTCAGATCTCAGCCAATAAATCCTAACCAGAGGCTCGAACTGGAAACTGCCCATCCTCATGCACAGCTGGGAATAGCTAACCGAGCATGTTTTTCCACGAAGGAAGGTATTATTCCAGGCTTATGCTTCACCGAGTTAAGGTACGTGTCATGTCCGGGGCTACTGCACCAGGTGCAAAGGCTTTTCCTGCTCGTTATCTGAGAGCAACGTGTCCTGGGAACCAACGCTCAAACCCGAATGACTAACAGTGCGTTCATCGATTCATCAAACACTGAAATCAAGTGCTAAGCAACATCTCTGAGCGAAAATCCCATTCTGATGCAGGTGTTTACCATTTTGCCTTCAGTGGGTTTTTTCTTTCAAGAACAATCGTCGCTTGCCACGAGCGGGCAGGTTTTCATGAGTATAGCCAAGGGGCACCTGTGGACAGTTTTCATGCTGATCATACATCCAAGAACGACTGAGAAGGCAGAAGAGAAAGAGGCTATACTTCTCTGTCTTACAATTTACGAGATGACAGGAACTGGACTGAAGCTTATATTACAGCTGCCCAGCCCTGTCACTGCTGCTGCCAGGCCACTGGGAGGGAAACCACATCAAAATTAATCAACATGGCAGCAGCAGTGATTGAGTTTGAAATCTTTAGACACCGCAGTTCAGCAGCCAAATGAGACCAGCCTAAACCCATCAAAAGACTTCCATCCTTTGCTCTAGACAAGGCGGCTTACGAAGACACGCGAATGCCGTCTTCTTGTAAACCCTTTTCAAGCACTAAAAGCATTCGCCAGAGACGGAACAGTGTAAATTATATTTCCCTTTTCCCTCAGAAATGAGTTTGTATCCAGCCACTACAGTGCAGTCAACTGCTTGTCCTCTACACAGTTGATATACCTGTCCAGAATTACCACAGCTTTAAGGCAAATTAAAGGCGACTGAAAGTAGTTCTCCTAAGCCATCGAACGGAGATGCGCTCATGTATATATACTGCTGCGCTTGTATGCAATAAAACCACAGGTAAAGCTGGTCTCGGGCTTCATCTCAAACACTATTTTTGTAGTCAGATTCACCAATGGGTCTGGCAGGATCTAAAAAACCTCTGGGACATCAGAGATCTGGGATTCTTTAGAAAAATATATGTAAGAAATTCAACACAGGATTTATAGAGGAAAATTTATCAAAGTCAATGACTTTAAAGCAGCAGCTGGAGTTGAACATAACTTTCATATCTGCAGCTTGTTTCAACCTGCACCAAGTTTCAAGCAGTGAAGCTAAACAGAGAAGGAAGTTTGAGTGAGCTCTGAGGTAAAGCCAAGTAGATGGTTATTTTTAACCCATGACCGCCACTCTAAACACAGCACATTGGCTTCAAAAGAGAGGAAACTCGTAACTCTCGGGCGCTGATCCCCTCCAGACCGTGCTCCTCGTGCTCCTCCTTTCCCACCCGGCTGCAGAGAACAACTGGCGAGCATCTCAGCAGGCACCGAGAGGCCAAGCGCACCGCGGCGCAATCTGGCTGAGCAGAGGGTGAAGCGTGACCAACGGAGTATGTTCTAGTGAAAAGGAGACAAGTTTTCCATTCCTGTAAGGAAAGGGAACCAGAAATCATTCTGAAGTATCTGGGCAGCAAATGTGTGTTCTATTCGTAGGAAGTGTATCGTTTTAATTTGTGCTAATTTAATTTGCCACTCAGAAAAAACCCTTTGGAGAGTTCTCTTTCTTCTAATGAACAGCAAATAGATTTACAGCTACGAAGACATCTGACAGCTTTATAAGACCACCACCTATATATTGAGTATAAAACCCCTCCAGACCATTAGATTTGTGTGGTACAGAAGAGAGTGAAAAAAAACCAAACCAAAACAAAAACCCTCCGACAATCAAATAACACCCAAATAAACAAAACGAGAACTTGAATTCATTTTGCTATTAACAGTGTAACATTAATGGGCTGAATGTCTTTTCCAGACCAAAGAAGAAGGTGCCCTTGTAAGGATTTGATGCAAATTCACAGCACATACACAAGAAAACAGTTCCACTTACAAACTGCAGGTCAAGGTCTTTTAATGACTCCTCAGTCTGCTCTGATAAGTGCAAAGAGAAGACATCACGAGCTACCTTCCTTAGCTGTATTAATTTATTTAATGCGGTACAAGCTAGTCACAACAGGGGGGAAAAAAGAAAAAAACAGAATAGATTTTCTAGATCTTTTTTCTAATGCAGAGGAAAAGACCAAAACCCAAGGTGGTCACTTCTGCCTAATTCCCTTCTTCCCTCCACCATACTGACTATTGCCATGTACACTCCATGGATTTAAACACGCGGGAAGCATGTTTGTGTCAGGGGGACATCAGCTGACATCACAGAAATAATGGAAATAATTATTACACCCTTCTTTGTTGCCCTTTACCATAAAATACTTAATGAAAAATATAACCAAGTGCTTAAAAGATCAGATTGTGATTTTAAGCCAAGGCTTGAAAACTGCACACTCGTTAAATCAGGCACACCATTCCCACGAGCGTGCAATTCTGCATTTTACAGATTAAGTCTGAACAACTGGCTTTCTACAAAATAATTACTCCACAAAAACGCATCCGTCTGTGCGCAGTAACTGTACAGCACCAAAGTACCAACAAACCATCGATGAGGACTTGAGGCAAGCCAAGGCACACTAGAATCTTGCGTGATGATCAAATGGAAGTAAACCGACAAAACAAGGGCGTGCAAATGCATGTCTGTGTGCACACGTCCACATCAGAATAAATGCATGCACATTTTATTTTTTATTTTTTTTAAAAAAATAATTAAATATAGAAAATCCAGAGAGGGCAACTTAGTGGAAACAACTGAAAGTTTGACCCTTACGCTTTTCCTGTAGACAGATCTGTCATCCTTTTAAATCTGCTGTTAAATTCCCTTCCTAAAGTCAAGAAATACCTGGTTCTTGTACACTCACATGAAGAACAAGCCCAAACAAAATGGTGACAAAGATCCTTGAGCCACAGGAGTGAAATCCCCCAGTGCAAAGAACTTTTTACCTTTAAAGGATAAAGTAAACGTTGAAAAGGCCCCCCCAACTTTACTGTTTGCAGGATGACAAAACCTCCTCACAGTTCCCAATCTCTTGGTACGAGCGAAGCATCTCCAGCCCTGCCCAGGGCAGACGATCCCGGTCATTCACTTGTCTTCGCTCTCAAGTGATCTTTCTATCCACTTACAAGTTTCTCTGGCTATACAGAAGTACAGCGTCCCTTAGGGAATGCAGCACATCTTGATTTAATGCCTTCTGACACTGCGCTCGCCTTGATAATAAGATGGGTGAAATGTCAGGGGAAATTATATCAGCGAGCGCAGCAATCCCCAAAAGGGAGACGGCTGGAGCCTTGTACTGCTGCCTCTGGACTTGTTTTTCAAAAACCCATTAACAGCCAATGCTAATTATTACAGTGATCAGCTTTCATAATTGCTTCAGGAATTCCTTACCTCGCTGACCACCAGCCAGGGGTACTCTGAGATCTCAGAGAACCTCCAGGATTTTACTACAGTCACATTCGGACCGGTGCCTCAGCACTCGCGAGCACAGCCGCTCTCTTGAACGCGGCTTTTTGAGCCTCCATGCTCTCACAGCAGCGGTACGGAGCAGTTTTAAACACCAGAACTTGAGCAGGACCCTCGGCAGAGGGAGGTGAAGCTGTCTTGGCCGCCCAGTTCCAGCATCCAGCTGTCCCCCAGTGCCCCCAGTGCTGCTGGGCAGGGGAACTCCAGCCTCTGCCAGGAGCCACGTCTGCTTTGCAGAGGTAATTCAGGTTGGGATGAACTCTTTCTTACATCTGCTTGCACCATCTTCTACAATTCTGGGCCTCATTTCTGAGATACTAAAGCTAAGAAACGTCACCAGAAGAAAGCAAAATGCAGAGTTTCCTCCTCGGGGAACATTAGTGAAGTGAACGGGCATTAGTGCTGGCAGCTCCCAGGCTGCACTTCTCAGCCATCACAACCTCTGCGATGGTGCTACAGCTTTTTTGCTTTTTTTTTTCTTTTAGCAATATAAAAAATAAATCAGTCTCGCAAAAATGGAATAAGTGAAATCTCTTAAATCTCAAATTTGAGAGGAAGCCAGAAGAAAAAGTATGTTTGCTTCAGGCTCTTGTCAATTTTTTTGGAAGTTAATGGCACAGAAGTTGACTACGGTAAAAATCTCATTCATGTGGTAACACATGCAGTGTACTATACTCTCCATTTTCATGGGCTGTGCTATAAGCAAAAAGACATTTTTAGGGATCACGGACTGACTGCAGACTAAAATATAGAGAAGACAAAAACGTACAACCAAACACTTTCAACAAGAAACTAAAATTGAAAAAAAAATTTTAACTGCTAATTTCTGTTTTCTTTTTAGAAAATGTTTTCAGTTTTTAGACGGGGATTTAATTTGTCGATTCTTACATTTTCTCTATGATACTCCTCAATAGGGTATCATCTTCTGAGTTTTCCAAGAAGCCATCTCCTATAACTTATGGTCAAAAACATCTTATCTAAGAATATAATGAAAGACTTGAATTTTATTTCTTCACACAGACACTTATATAAACAACTTAGTTCCTTCTGCTGAAGATAAGCAAACATTTGCTAAAATGATATGCGTGGCTCATGAGACTGCATTGGCTTTTCCTGCACATACAAGTCTAGCTTCCTCCTTTTCCTTTATGAAGGTTTTATCTGCTTTAAGAAAGATGGTTTGAAATTACCATTTTAGGAGGCACATAAACAGATCAACCATTCAAAGCTAGCAGAGCACGCTCTATCGGTGTCAAAGCACGCACCAGAAGGTCATGGGCACGGGTGTGGAAGAACCACTGATGGGTCCTCCGTAAAAGTCACCCACCAGGACACGACTTGGGAGTGTCTGGAGTCACTAACAGCAAAAGGTTTTGCTAGTGGTGGGAGGCATACTTATTTTAAACTTACTTTTTGTTACATTGGGTCTCAAAAAGTGTGACCTTTCTTCTCACTGAAATGACAGAAGAAGTCACGTTACCCAGAAGAGCATCTCCTGTGGCAGCTGCTCCAACCAGCCACCACGTGCTGCTCTGTGGGATGGCCAAAGGAACACGGTTACGAGTAGAATTGCTGAGAAGTGACTGGTTTTGTAGTAAGGTGCAGCATTCTAAAGGCACTTTTGATGCTCAAAAAACCAAATAATAAATATATCCAATACAGGATTAGTTAATACAAGCGTTCAAGAACGCCCTAGTGATTTTGAGTTTGCTAACTCGGCATCGCTCCATAGAGCAGACACCTTCTAGCAAGCACCAAGCGCCTGGGGGCGGTTATTCCTTTAAGTGACCAAGGGCAGGGTCACACCTGCCGACAGAGCAGGAGCCAACGGAGCACCAGGAATCATCAGCTTTTTGCAGGATTCACACATGCACAGGTTTATGTAAACTAAGTATTCTACACATTAATAAAGTACAGGTCAAACACCCTGGATACGCGTTCTAAGGCAAAAAAATCCACCTGAAATGTTTTACCTTTACTCACAACATAATACCTCAGGGCCTTAGTTTCCTTTTTTTTAAAAAAACAAAACAAAAAAACAAGGGAAGGAGTAAAACTGCTATAAGACTTCTGGACTATACAGGATATAAGATACATGAGTCTAACCCCCTTATTTTAGGAGTAATCTTTCTTAGCTTTGAAAGACGCTGGACTATCAATAGTGCTTGCAGGCAATTACAATTCGTAATACTCTTTGTGTTGTACTTGGTGTACGACTGCCTACGCCTGCAAATCCATGAATCATGGTCCTCTAATTCAGTTTCCTGCAGTGAGACCAAGAAGATATTAGTATTCCAACACAGCAAAAAGCTCTTAATTCATTACTTCTAAGGAAATAATTTATAGGATACAGTGTTAGTGCTGGAAGGAGAGTCTGCAATACTTATTTCCTCTCCTGATCTACTGTGTAACCCTGGAAAAGCCACTACAGTGCTCAGTGCCTCAGTTTCCCCACTGTTTCATATGGAAATAACTAGAATTAGCAACAGAATGGAGCTTTAAAGTGGGATGATATTCACCTCAAAAGCTTCCAGCATTTCCATTTTAAAAGGCATGGGCTTTTAAATATTTATGTTTTAACAATACAATAGTGCCTTGAGATGGCTCGGGGCTATCAAAGCAGTGAGCAGGGCCCCAGGAGAGCAACTATCTCCTGCTTTGTGGCCTAGAATTAGTTTATGCAAGGTAGGTCTTACAAATACAGAGCAAAGCATAAAACATTTGTTTCCTAGTTTAAAACATGAATTAACTTACCCCTTAGATAGTAAAATCCTGCATTTGAATAGTTTTCCTTCCCTCCCTTGAGTGACAAGATCATGAAAAGTGATCTCTTCCAATGGTTTGAGTAACACAAAGATAAAGTCTGTCTCTGAATTCCAGTTTAGTCACAGGGCTTTAGGTCCACCTCTGACACGCAGAATGGGCCTCCACCCATTCGCATCATTTCATTTCATCCAGACATAAATGGTTTACAGTGTAGTTCAGAGAATAATCAAGTCTTAAACCCAATCATTGTTTAACTATGATGAACATTCGTTAGATTTTTTTGATGGTCTCTGTTGTTCTTGTTCCCCCTGCTATGATACATTATTTTTCCAGATAGTATAAACGTTTGGCAAAAGTACTTGTAAAGCCACGCTATTAGTCTAGTCTTTCTCCTAAATAAAGCATTGGCAGTTGCAGCTGAGACCCTTTTTTTAAATTCGGTGGTACAGTACTGCGTTGTAAGAGATTGTGGTACACGATTCAGCTACACATCATTGCAATAATATGCGAATGAATCCAGACTTTGCAAAACAGATGAAACACCCGTGATCCCTGCCCTGATTTCAGTGCTCAGTTTCATTTTCATCTGAGGTGTGCTTTGTCCCTCAACAGAATGCTTCAAATTGCTGCTATCTGTTGAATCTGGCTGTCAGTCAGCAGATGAGCTGGGGCCACCACAGTGGTTGTCGTTTCAAGAAGAGCCCTGGTTTCTACTCTTGGAGGATCACTGCGCCTTGTTTCTCACACCAAACCCTTCACTGAAACATGGATTTTCATACCACTCACACATGGAGCCAGGGTGGAAAAACAGGCTGCTGCTTGAAGATGTGGCAAAAAAGTTGCAGCCCCAAACCTTACTCATTCGGAGCACGTTTCTGTGCTGGATCTCCGGAGCAGGGAAGCGCTGGGATCCAGCCCTGCAGCAAGTGCATTTCACTGAGCAGAGCACCTGAGAACGTCCCCCTCCCTCTGGTGGCTGCAGAGCACGGTGGGGATGGTCTTTCTGTTCACTCACGTGCGTGATTTGCAGCTAAATCCGAGTGATGCCATGTGTCACGGAGTCAGGAAAGGCTGCTGTGGAACAGCACTCCACACTCACTGCGTCCCCACCTTCCCCAGCATCCATCCTCCCAGCTCGCCTGCTTTCCTGTCCCCGTCTGCCCTGCCCACATCTGAAACCCAGCTCTGCTTGCCACCAGCTCTTGTTTATCTCTGCACTTCCTTCGTGAAGCTGCTTATTCTTGGCAATGTGCTTTGTGTACAGAAAGGAAAAGAAACCACGTTCTTTTATATGCAATTCCCCCTTAAAATGGGAATTTTGTCATGGAGCTTAATGGGGGTGGTATCGCTCGTTTGTTCATCCAAGTGCATTTTGTTTATTCCAAATTGTCAGAGAGACAATCACTCATCTACAGAAAAACCCGGCTGCACCCCTACGCTGCACCTGCCTTAGCCCACCCGTGTCCTTGTCCCCCCGCAGAGCTTGTGGCCCAGCTGCGAGGACACAAGCGGCTTCACGGAGCACAGGGGCCACGCCGGGATCTGCTCAAACTCCAAGTGGACACGATCTCGGCCATGGCATCAGGACTCCAACAGTTCCCAGTGCATTTTCAGCACGCTAACACAATGTATATTAAAAAATATATTTGGACCTGGGGATCCCTAAGGATAGGTTTTTGCTTTATCTGTATAAACTCACTATAAAAGCAGTGAAAGTCTTTGAAAGTATTAAGGAGCAAACTCATAGAACGATGCTGTAATAAATGAGCCTGAATACACAGTGTGTGTGTGTGTGTTTTTCCCCCCTTTCGGCTCCACTGCCGTGTTGCTTTCCTTATATAACTGTTCTAGTTAAAAGAACACTCCTGACCTAAGAAAACCTCCATCAACCTTATAATTTTTTGTTAAATACATGGTGGTCATCCACAGGTTTAAAAGTAGTAGAGAGTGGGCATTCCATATTTAACTCTGAGTCACTCCATTGTATGTCATGGAGAGACAACTGCTGGCAGCTTTGGAAAGACTTTTTCTGGATAAAGCACTTGCTGACAGAAATCCCAACTCGAGTGTGTCCTCGGGAGCATGCCCACTCCCTACAATCAGCCCTTACACCGTAGGTAACCTCTTGCATTCCATGAAATTTATAATTTCACGACTGTGTCCCCAGAGAATTTCACTGTTGGGAGAAAGCTTTATTGAGGAAGCAGCTGAGCAGCTCTGCCCCAGGAGCCTTTGTAAACAACCAACATACACATCCTCTTCAGAAAGACGCCGTAAACTCTCTGCCAAATGTGTCCTGCTCCCTTTACACCAGTATGTCGCTTCAAATAGGAAATGGTGTTACTCTTAATAAAAAAAAAAAAAAAAAAATTATATATATATAAAATTCATGCTTTTGTGTTAAATGGCCAAAATTCACCTGCTTCTATTAAGCAATTTCAACTTTGTCATGATAAAAGCAGAAAATAACTTCAACATCAAATCACGGGCTTTGGAACATCATAGATATAGTTGGACATTTTACACAGATCAACTTGCTCTTACACAAACCTACCGTGTAGCCCTCTCTACCCTTTTCCTCTCCTTGCCCCTCTTAATCGTGCCTTTTCAGGCTGACTGAAATGCCATCATGGAGAAAAGCCCATAAATCTCAAACGAAACTACTGCAAGTGTAGTTGCTTACTATTTGCCTTTCCATACTAGTTTAATTTTCAGACTCAGTTCAATACATCTGGATTTCCTGGCTAGGATGGGACCTGACTGCTTCTGAATTGCTCTCTCTCTCCATGACCTGCTGTACAGCGCAGAGGCACTCGCTCAGCGTACCCCGTTATCAGATCACAAAACATTTCAGGCCGTCCCGTAGATTGGAGCCCTGGTTGGTGAACACTGGTATATACTGGTTTGGGTAAAACCGAGTTCGATCAGCTGGAAACCTGGCCCCGCCTCCAAAACCGACTGATAAATATCATTACTATTCTAGCTTAAGTTCTCCAACTTCCAGCATTGTTGTGATTTTCTGATTCATTAATCTCTCTTCTCTCCATCTGACGGCTAGGGTTGCTCACACATCTGTGCATGTAATATTTTACAGTCAGGAGCCCAGATGGTCAAGGAGCAGGATTTGATTTATAGCTGCTTATCTTAAAAATAGCTGCATAATACAAATATGTGAGTTTGTCAATACTAATACCAATCCCTTCCCAGAGGACACATTTTACTGTTCAAATGTGAATTCTTCTTTTGCCTTCTATCAACTGCAAGTCTGACCTCACACCACAAGCGGTGTCGCTGTCAGTCAGGAAAGGCTGCCTGAAACACAAATAGGGTAAAAAGCAGCATCTTCTGTTTCTCCCATTCCCTGACAACTGCCCAAAGAACACTTCTGGATTGCCATTTTAGAATCAGAGGCTATTATGTATTCTTTACATTTCCAGAAATGAGAAGCTGAAAGCCCAGTGACTCCAACCCCACAGCTACCAAAGCCAGGCTTATTAATTCTAAGTAAATCATTGTAGAGACATGATGGACTTCTGCAATTTGTGAATACGGGAAGGTAAAAGCCATTTCCGAGGGCAAGGGCCTGTATTTCTGCAAAAGCCTTTAAGAGTCTATGACTTCCATGGCAATAACCCCATCAGATGGGAATGTAATCACCCGTACCTTCAGTTCGAAGTCCACTGTGCAGACCTGAGCACACGCACGTGTAAATGTACAAATGACTTCTATCTATACACATACGAATAGAAATGCTGCACGAATGTCTCCTCTCTCTGAAGAGAAATATCCAAATTATCCCTCTACTGTCTACAAAGTCCCACAAGTTGTCACAGACTGCAGCGGGGTGACAGATCCGAATGCCCTGGCTGCCCCTTGACTTGCTTCATAATTTTCCATGAATGTGCAGCAGCTTCACGTCCTGCTAGAATCTCTCTTTTCATAGAATGGCCGAGGCTGGAAGGGATCTCAGAGATCATCTAGTCCAACCTCCCTGTCATGGGCAGGGACGCCTCTCAACTAGATCAGGCTACTCAAGGCTCCGTCCAACCTGGCCTTGAACACCTCCAGGGAGGGGGCAGCCACATCTCTGGGCAATTTATTCCAAAGTCTTGCCGCCCTCGTACTGAAGAATTTCTTCCTAAGGTCCAATCTAAATCTATTCTCCTTCAACTTAAACCCATTTCCCCTTGTCCTATCAGTGGACACTCTTGTAAAAAGTCCCTCCCCAGCCTTCCTGCAGGTTCCATTCAGGTACTGGAAGGCAGCTCTTAGGACCTAGAACCTTCTCCAGCACAAGTGAAATCTTAGCTTACAACATCTCCAGTACACAGAAAGTAAACCTATATTTCCTTACCTACTCTTTGACTAAAATTAAACTCCAAAAAGTGTAAATTAAGCATTTGATTTGGTATCCTTTGCAAATCTCGTCTCACTAAAACGATACCGTCTCTGTTGTCACGTTTCCTGTTTCTGTACCCCAGGGGCAGCTGTGGGCCCTGCAATATTTGGTCAGAAGCCTGAAAACTGCTTTCTGCAAGCTTTATTAATTTTCAAGCCATTTCCTGTTTTCCCTTTGCAGCCAAACCCACCCTTTTTGGCAGGTACCGAAATACGAAAACACCCTGCTCAGTCAGAGGAAATGTTCTATTACTTGAAAGAGGAGGAGACCCAGAACGACAGCTACAGTTTTGCATCCCCTGCCCTCAACAAGGCAGCTTTGCTTTACTGCGAGGTACGCTTTCAGCAAATCGTGCTGTAGAGAGTTGTCCACCTCAGTTTTTGAATCTTTTACATAATAGATTTAGTCTTCAAAAACACCATGTAAGTCACAGGAGGAGAACATCCATGAAACACTCTTGTGGAAGTGGAAACAGAAAGCAAGTTCTCTTCACAGGTTGCATTTTTCATAACTGATGTTTAGGCAGCTTCTTTTGATACGTCACCCAAAACTGTCAAAACCTTTGTCCAGTTTGAGACACTAGAGCCTTGGTTTGCAGAAGGGACAAGCATGCAGAGGCTTGGACGATTTACAGGACCTCTGCATGCTTGGCACTCCTGAATATTGGTCCTAGAAGATGCAGGTGTCCTCAAACAATTTCTAAAATAAATAAAATAACAACAACACAAAGGCACCAGAAAAATCAAATCTCAACTCTGGTAACCTGGCCCTCAGAAGTACAGACCTCGGTATCTATAGTTCCTGGTGTTTTAGAGGCAGCCGCAGCGAAAAGGAGAATCATTCTTGAGACATTTCAGGGAAGCGGTAATGATTTTGTTGCCATCTGAGATTAAGTAAAATTAACAGCTCCATGCTACACCCGGAGCTCTGTAACAGCCCCTTCTCCTCGCAGCCCAGAAGCTGAACCAGCACCGTCCCCAGCGGTCTCCGCTGTGCTGCCC
>NW_009735602.1:0-22636 GCF_000703405.1 Apaloderma vittatum | reverse complement strand
GCTTGGTGGCTCACAGCGACTCGCAGGGGAACCTGGAGCTGGGGTTTTTGCTGTGTAAGTGAATTCACTGTAACCAGATTATTCCATTCAGCGGAGAAACGCCACCAATTCTGGGACAAACTGCCAAACGAGTTGTCAGCAATACAGCCAAACCACCACCAGAGCAGACCCCATCCCAGAGCGTGCCCAAGCCAACCGCAGGCGGCCCCAGGACCGGGTTGCCCGTCCTGCCCCCACCAAGGCACCCCGCTCGCCAGCCCCCCCAGAACTAGTGCCAGGGCTCCTCTGGCGAGTCCCCGAGTTTGCTGATTAGTAAAGTCCCGGCTCAAAGCCCATTTACGGCCACGGGGAGCCTTCCCTTGGCTCGGGTGCTCCTGGGCTTACGTCACAACACTCATTCAGGGGAAAACGTCTCTCACACAACCGCTGCCGAGGCGTGACGCTTCGCGGGGTAGAGTCACTGTTTTTCTAGTCCCCCAGCTACGTTTCATTCTTTGCTCTTATTGAACTCGAGGCAGCCTAAGCCTCCCACAAGGCTGCACAAATGACTGATACGGTCAGACAGAAAGAACAAATTATGAAATGAAAACATCAGGGTTGCTTGTACGCTAGACACTTGCCACCTCCTCCCTTAAGCCCCTGTGATTAAAAACACACAGAGCTGCCTGGTGGAACACAAAACCCACAAAAAAACGAGAGCGAGCACGACCCATGCACTCATATCCTGGCAATTTATGGGAATTGTCATAACATGCACAGAACAAAAAAGTCCAAATTACAACATCTCTGCACAGACCCAGCCCTCCTTTCATTACAGCACTTGAGCACATCCACAAGTCTGCTATCGATGGGCAAAGATGTAGCTTACAACAGGTATGTGCTCACCTCCTGCCTGGAAAAAAACAGACCACAAGTGCTGCTTTAAACAGATGGGCTGTTAAATCAACACCTTAGAATATCTCCTTTATTTTCACAAAACCTTTTGGTTTAACAGGATTATCACACAGTGAACTCTAGTTTCATTAAAATACCCTTAATTTGGTATAGTTCAGAGGAAAACTGCTCCCTCATGCTTCCATACCCACTCCCAAGGGTATACTGAATCTTCTGACAGAATTTTGTTAATGTTTTAAAATCAGGGCTCAGCTATGGCTCCCAGCCTTGATCTCCTTACTCATCACCATGCCATCCTCTCTCGAAGGCGAGTTCCCATCGTGGTTGTCCCTAAGGCACAAGCTCACCCCAAGATGACAATTACTAAGACATTCCTAGGTTTTTCATTAAGTTGTTTTGCATCTGTAGGCAAATTTCCTTCTCTTTGATAGCATGATGGAAGCTGATTTTATTAAATCCTTGAGTTCAATAAATTCATTTAAGGAGTTTTTCTTTGAGGAACAGGCTGGAGCAGGAGAAACAGGCTGGCAGAGAATCTATCCCTTACTGGGAAGCACAGTAGAAGTGTTAAGAAGTGTTGACGCAGTCACTGGAACTTGGACATTTCCAACTCCTGAAAGCTCAAGAGCTCCAGATCTATACCTGGAACACGGAATGGTTTAAAGAAAGAAATTATTCAATTCAGCAAATAGGTTATACTTCTTTAAAAAGGCTTATTCCAAAACCTGAGGCAGATCTGCTTACGTAAGAATTGTAAAAGTGAAAGGTCCTCAGAGCACCTTTGAAGGAAACTGAATGGAAAGCAAAAAATACCTTCTTTTTGTTCCTGATGAGGAATTTAACATTAAAAAGTCACCGTTTGTTCCAGTTAGTCCTTCTTAGTGTACTGCATCCATATTTTGTTCTGAAAATACATAACTCCAAATGTTTCATTCTAATAATTTTTTTTTTCAACTTGTCAAAATAAGTTGCATCAAAACTGACACACTGGCCTAGCGAACATTCATTTATATAAATTTGAAGCTGCATGATCGAGGAGTAATTAATCTCAGATTTTAATATTCAAGACATGTTGAAAGTTAGTATTTACTGCTTTTCTGAAGACAAGAAGTCCATGTTGCCTGTTGTTTCTTTGCCCTGACTGTTTTCATCCTACTCTTTTAGTGATCTTGCAAACCAAGAGCACAATGACAGCATCACAATTGACATCTACAGATAAAAAATTCCACTGGCACCTTCGACTTTCAAAAGTCAAGTCCTAGGGAAGGTGCTGCACCTCCCACCTGCAGCCCTCTCTGCATCGACTGCCTAGGGAGGGGGTTGAGTCGCCATCCCTGGATGTGTTCAAGTGTCGTTTAGATGGGGTGTTGGGTGAGATGGTTTAGGGGTGAACTTGTAGTGTAGGGTCAATGGTTGGACTCGATGATCCCAAGGGTCTTTTCCAACCTGAATTGTTCTAGGATTCTATGATCCCTGTGTCGCTGCTCATTTTTAGACCTGCTTTGTTCCTCCAGAACGCCAACTGTAGTGGGTCTCAACGACAGCTCTGACTCACGCTCACCGAGCAAAATAACTTCGCCACATTTCAGGGGTCTGTCTGGGTTGTGGGTTTTTTTAAAAAAGAAAAAACCTCACACAAGCCTGCCCCACTCTTCTGCAGCGGTTCCCTCCTCCACACACTGCAGAGTCTGATGTCCTCGCACTGCAGGACTTCAAGGTACAGAAACTGCGGGAGAAGGACGCAGCCTTCCTCCACACCAGGATGTGGCACAGTCTGTTCACAGGGGAGTACGGAGTAAAACTCACTACATCCCTACACAGATGTAAGCCAGTGGTTAGTAACTGACCAAGACAAGTGAAGATTCAGAAAAGGATTAATATTAATCGTTGCTCCCAAAGTCCTGCCTAGCAGGAGTTATTTGAGAAATACTGCCTGTTACAGATGCTGGTGCAGGGTTAGTGTAGTCCTGCACACGGGCTGCGCGAGGCCAACGTGCAGAAACATCTGCGAAGGAACTAGTCTGGTGCAGAGCATGGCACAGCCCTACTGCCAAGGGCTGCATCCGAACAGGAAAAGTCCTCCCCCTCGGTAGGGTGGCATTAGCCCAGCGAGGCCGGCAAGCCTGCGGGCAAACGCTCGAGCACAGCTCCATGTCACTTGAGGACATCAGCTGAGAGAGACTTAGACACACAGAAAGTTTCAGACAGTATTTACTGCAGAATTAAATAACTTGTCCTAATACTATTTTGGCATCCCTAAGTGCACATTCACTACCACCACCCTTGCTTGGATAAACACGGGGGCTCACGCTGAAATGCAAACCGCATTAGTTCACTGCTGGAAATAACAGGAAAAACGTCCTTAGCGTGGTGCCTTAAATATTTTTTGAGGGCAGTTTGCAGAAGGCAGAGAACTCCCTCCCTGCCTAAAAACCCTCTCCCCCTTTGCTAAATAAGAGTCTTCTGAAAGCCACAACAGCTCCTGTAACTTTAAACCTGGGCTGAGATCATAATTTTAGCACTGACCAAACAGAGTGCAGAGGGCGGGCCTGGCTCTTCGTTGAGGACCACCGTAGGCAGCTCCCACCCCTCGGCCAAAGCCAATAATGCCGACTCCGCTCCGTTTCCACTAACAGCACAGTGATCATCGGGGAAAACCTTCCCCCTCTTTAGACGACAGCAGTTCAAGGAATATTTGGAATACCAAAGTGGTTTTTTGCAGCGATTTCTTCTCATGATCTCAAGACTCTCCTGCCTCTAAAAAAAAAAAAGTAATAATAAAATTTGATCAGACTTTGAATCAGGTCTCAGGATTGGAAAGCGATTCTCCAAGCAGATCAGAGATGTTTACTAAAGTTCAATTCTTCATCTTCGTTCTCGGGAGCGTGCCTTTCATAGCACTTGCTGAAGAAGGTAAGAAGAAACTTTGGCTAAAATTATTTCCAGTCATTTCCTGTAATTTAACAGTTTGCTTGCTTACTCATAGGCAATGTAATTGCTCTGTGCTGTTTATAGAACTTTCTTTTGAATTCTCTAAGCTACTACTCGGCATCTACTGTGCCCGTAATCAGGAAAGAAACATCACAAGTTTTCAGACGGGCTGAGTGACGCTATATTAGAGAAGAATTTTCTGCATGTGTCTGCAGGGGAAGGAGCAGGGTGCAAGCAGCCAGGGAAGGCACAACACCAACCGCCCTGGGAAGCGGCTCCAGTTTCACTGTAAAATAGGCAGGGGAGACTGCAGCCAGTAATTTCGTTGTAACTGACATTTTGGTGGTGAAGCTCTTTATGAAAGTACCTTATAAATCTTCCCATTCAAGGATTCAGCTTCTGCGCTCAGAGGCTTTACAGCAGCTTAGAGCTCGAGTCCTGCGCGGGGTTTTGCTAATGCTAACTTAGTCATAAGCAATACATACGAGTGAGGGAAACTAAACCAGGAAGAATTATTACTTAAGACAGATTTGAAAAGTGTTGCGTAACTACTCTGAAAAAGTTTATTCAGCAAACTATTTCTTCTGGATTTTTGTAAGAAAAATACACACTTTTAGGTAAAACAGATGCTGAAGTCTGTTTACAGCTAAAGGAGAAGAGTCTCATCAACAGTAAATCAGAATTACTTCCAGCAGTGTTTGATTCCAGGAACATCACATTCAAATTCGGTCTCTCTGCAGAGTATCTGATTCGTTACAAATTAATTGGCCATCAGGCGACTTGCCCGATGTCTGAGGCATGCACAAATAAAGCATGCCTGCAGTGAGACACAGCGACCGCTGCTACGGAACGTGTTCCGAGTACCACTGCTCTGAAAACAAGAACCCAAAACAACTTGTTGGTCATCCAAAGCATAAATCTACTTGTCTGACTTGGATTTGGGGACCTTAACTGAAACATATAACCCAATTTTGGCCTGGTGACCATCAATATCACTCTGCCGGAAATAACAGAGCTGTATCGATACACAGGATGTGTCCCTGTTGGCTTGAAACTTGTAATGGGAATTCCTGGTGTTCTGTGTGTCAGAACATGAGATGGAAAGTTTAGAGTTGGGCTCCAAGATTCCACAGAAAATCTAAAATCAACAGATGAGGCAAGTCACAAATGCTTCTTTCTAGGCTCACTCAACTAACTTATCCTCAAAAATCATCAATATTAAATATACCAAAGCTTAAAGCCATTAGAAATAGGGCAACACCACCATCATTTTAAAGAATTACCACAAGCAGTTTCTAGGATACCAGAGTTATCAGAAAAAAGGTCTTTCATCTTCAGACTTTTGGGAAGCTTAAGTGTATTTTCTCTCACCTCAGAGGAATCCAGCAACAATCAGGTCGAAACCATATTAGTCAGAAAAATGTTCAAATACTTCCTGCTTGCAAGATTGCACCTCTGTTTTATTCCCAGTATAATTTGCACTGAACTTCACAGCTGGACCTCAAACATGGTTTATGGTACTTTAGGCTTTCTGTGGCTCTTTGGGGTTTAGACTTTTTCATCACATGGAGACAGCCGTGTAGGATAACTTCCAAAGGACATGACTCCAGATAGAAAATAAGCAAGTCTAAATACTTAATTAGCAGTGTATCACTGCTGTGTACTGATAGCCACTGGCAATTTTAAGTTAGAACAGACTTAAATGACAACTGCCTTTGGCAACCTGTGCCTGCACCAACACGGAAAATGGGAGAATTGTGTTGGCTTCTGCAGCACCAGGTGGAGTGGGTAGATTGAGGTACCCGACCCTCCTGGGGAGACAAGCTGGCCTGCAGGTTTTAGAGGAAAAAGTCTCCTTATTACATTCTGATACCTCTTAACCCTTATCAGGCTATAAATAAATCTGCGGCTACCTTTTTGTTCTATTTGGGCACTCCTTTTTAGGGACTGAGATTGAATTAAGAAACGCAGGTTTGTCCTGATCAGGAAGCGTATTTCCAAGTTCTTCTTGAACTGCCAAATCAATTCAGCTGTTGATCCTAGTTTTAAGCATAGCAGCTTTCCCCTCCCAGGTAGCGATCCACAATCTGAGTATCTGCTACATTGGAGTTGCTGCAACTTTATGAAAAAGCCAGAGGTGCAGAAACCATTTCAGGACAACTGTAAAGTGATTGAAAAACAGCAGTTACCACTGACCCAAATACAGGACTGCCAGCCAACCTATAAACAACATTTCAGAGAAGCCTATGAACATTTAGGGAAAAGTCAGACGTGCTTAAAGATTCTTTGTTCACAGAGAGCATGCAAATGACACCTAACATCAGTTACCTAAAAATTAACAAAGATTCCTGTTAACATTTCCTGGATTTGTGCTACTCTACAGGAATATTTAGTCCCAAAGTCAGCAGTGTGGTTTCCAAAAGAGAGGATAAAGGCTCCTTTTATTGGGTCACATAAAGCAAGACAGTAAGCTGTGAAAGCATAAAATATCATCCTGATGTGAAAGAGGTGAGAATTAGCTTATTAATTCACTTCGTTCTTCATATATGAGCTTCCAAATCAAATGGCATAAACTAGCAAAAATACCGAAATAAAACCTAGTAACAAATCTTACATCACTGTCTACTTAAACACATTCAAACATGCTCCATTCGTGTTATCCATGCATGGTTTAAATCCTGATGGAAACAGCCAAGTATTTCATCTTTCTTACAACCCATGACAGCCCTGAGCCCTTTATATAAGCTGCCGAGTTTTTAGCCTAAAGCATTTCCTATTGAATGATTAGCAGATACATTTTTGTCCTTCTGTGATCCTGTTGAGCATATAAGAAGCTGGGCGAATCTTCACACCCCGGATCAGACTAAACGAGTTGAGTGGACGCTGGCCTAACTTTTTCTGGGACCAGCATTAACCAAGCAGTTCAGAGCACAAGCGTTCCAACGAATGCTTGACAGAGGCAGCACACTTCCGCACCTGAAGCCTTCCCCATGGTGCAAGCGTTATTGCAGAGAAAGAGATTCCTCTATCGGCTGTCACAAAACACGAACAAAAGCGGTTCATGGTTGTTTAACAAGTTACCACATGTCACTTGAGCTCTATCAAATGCCCACAGGCCTAATCTCACCTAGAGGCAAATCGACTAAACCTCCTTACACAAGTCAGTTAAACAGGTTCGTACTAGGTCGTGTTACTTCACATTTGTTTTGGACTAAGAGCAAGCACAGGGACAGGATAATTCAATATAGAAGTGTTTGTATGGTAAGAAAGGAAATTGAAGCTTACAGTCAGCCACAAAAGGCTAAGAAGTTTCCTACGCTTTTCAAAATCAGAGAAACCAGAATTGACCAAATCACAGGAAAGGATTTTTTTACAAGTATTTCAATTTACCCAAACTCTTTTGCCATTTTTGTGGCAAAGTAAAACAGCCAGGCAACTCTACTGAAAAGTCAAATTCTGGAAGAGCTGGTAGCAAATACAGTGACAACCAAAATGAACAGGCCCAGTGACTCAAACTGGAGCCAGTTTTCTACTAAATAAGCCTGACAAAACCTTTTGCCCTGCATCCGGCGGCCCCATGAATGACAAGTGCACTTGTACATGTCTCTCCCTGTGTGCCTCTTGTAATTCACATTAGCACGATGGGAATCTAGCTCTACATGTCCAATAGCCAAAACATAATTACCAGAAAAAAAGACATCATACTGGATCTCAATTAGCGGGTTTGCAAATTAGAGAGTCTGTATTTTGCAGTGTCTTAGTAGAAGACCTGTAGAAAACAGATAAAATTTGCTTTCTCCTCTTCATTGGGAAAGCAGAGAGGCTTGCCCACCAGTATCTCAAAAGTTTGGTTTTGAATCTGAGCAGCTTCACAAGCAAAGGAAACAGTCGTACTTGAAAGCTCATGAGAGGACCTTTAATTCAACTCTAGATTCACAGTGAAAACTTGAAATGGAGAGCCCACATTCTCTTGTAATTCGTTTCCATTGAGCCCAAGCATTTTCCCCAGATCTAGTACTTGTAAATCATCTGCAAAAATAAGTAGCTGAGAACTTAGAGAGTTTTTTTAATAGATAATAATAATAAAAACCAAACAGTAAAGGAATGTGTTCTGTGTGGCTGCCCTAGGTGCTCCTGCTCTGGCAGTGGGGCTGGACTAGATGATCTCTAGAGGTCCCCTCTAAGCCCGGACACGCTGTGATTCTGTGACAGCCTGTAGCACACCCGCTCTCGGGCTCTGACAGAAGCACACGGCGTTTCCTTCTTGTGCCATGCGGGGCAAACTGTACCTAGACACGTGCCATGGAAAGCAGGACTGTGCGCCCA
Source organism: Apaloderma vittatum (assembly GCF_000703405.1). NCBI lineage: Eukaryota > Metazoa > Chordata > Aves > Trogoniformes > Trogonidae > Apaloderma > Apaloderma vittatum. Next base: position 14,485 of record NW_009735602.1, on the reverse strand, counting down.
GCTCTAACGCATGGTCTGGCTCAGTTGCACGTTTGTTTTGTTGGCTTGTTTGCTTTTTGTCTGGATGTGGTCAGGGACTACAAGACAGAAGGCAAAGGCTGCCAGGTCCTACTGGTCACTGCAGCCCAGACGCGTGCGGCAGCTGCCCAAAGCGCCTCCTCCAGCCCGTGTGTGCAAACATCAAACCCTCCATGTGAAACACGGCTGCAGCCAAGCTCCCGTGGCTTGGTGGTGCACGACACGCTCCATTTCAACATGCATTTCGGAAGAAGATGTAGGATCGGGAGTATAAGTATGTTGGGATGCTTTGAAGAGAAACAAATGAGAGAAGAGACACATTTAGTAGGGATTTCCAACACACTGTCTCAGAAGCTTGGCCAAAGGCTTCAAGAGAAACTGATGCTGAACTCATTCTCACATTGCTTTATGACTTCCTCATGTTTTTCCATCTTTGTATTTGTTGATTACAAACACTACAACAGCCAGCAGAAACCATCTCAGAACAACCCTTTGTGAGGGCACAGCTCAGCTGTGCACACCATTACAGGCAAACACGTACTCTTTCAGGAGGACATTAGTATGAGATGCTGCTAAATCTGGAAAGGGGACACAACTGCGAATGCACACTGAAGTGTTCTTATGACTATGAAACCCATCCAAACATTAGTCAGTGTGTTACTAGTTTCCTATGAAAGTCAGGCTAAACATATTTGAATGGATCTTGGTTGCGGTGTGGCAGAGCACGGAGCAGTTAGCCAAACGCTGTGAACAAAATTAACACCTAACCAGTTTCCAGTTCGTTTAGCATGCATATTTAAAAAAAAAATAGTTATTAGTTAATTAAGTGATCATGTACACAGTTCTGGCAGATATAAGGGGTTAGCAACCCTGGTGAAGGCAGCTGTGAAAAGGCGTGTGGCTACAGCCTCAGTTTTTTTTTTGCGGTTCAGGGAGAAGATTAGTTTATTACTGTGTTGGAGGCCATTTCTTCATTCCTTTCACCTACATATCCTGATATTTGTACCCAAACTGTCTGCTTTCTGCTGCCCACCCGGTAAAACTGGCTGATCCACTACATGAAATTTTGTCTATTCCTCCTTCTCACAGCTCCAGCACTCACGCCCTGAAAGCCGTGTAGTGATAGCAGCACTGTCATGTCCCAGCTTTAGGGGCCACAGAATGATGCAAAGAGATTCCACCTCGGTCACAGCCCCAGGCTCACTGCCCTAATCAAGCCTCTGCTCCTGAGAGAAAAAGAATTGCAAGTAATTCTGCAGTAACAGTTTGCAGTAACACTGCAAACAGTTGCCACAGGATCGATCACGAGGCAGCAAAGATCAGTAAGAAAGTGGTTCCATCCCACACCCATGGGCCAGCAGCTCTGAGGTCGGGGTACTTACCAGAAATCAAAATGACACTGCAACATTAGTAGAATCATAAACATTAGAATATTAATTTCTAGTTTGGCAAGGAATATTTTAAAGGAACATCCCATACTGAAGTTAATTAGACTTTTCCTTCTTAATTCCCACAGCTCTGCAGCCAATTTTATCACCCATAAGAGAAAGCTTAGGAAGTTAACATCTCTTCCTCTCGTGGCTTTGCTTCAGAACTTTGGTTGTGGGTCATACACATGCACAAGCACTTAAAAAGCCAGGGTTTTTTTGTGCCTCTGCCCAGTTAAAATATATTTTGGTTTGCTTTTCTGCGGGTATCCCTATATATGGGCAATGGGAAGTATTGTAAGAGAAGACACATGATTTACTTCTGAAGCGGCAGAGTGGTTCTTTGCTACTTGGCACTGCAGATTTAAACTCTGGCTTTGTTCCTTTGACTAAGCTGGCCGCAGCAATAAAAACCATCTGTGGTAGGGTGTGGTGACCAAAGGAAATGTCTCTGACAATTCAGCAAAACAGTGTCATCATGAGCTACATGGAATACCTGAACAGAGTCAGTCATACTCTACATGAGGATGAGCTAAATCCTTCCTCGTGCATCAACGACCGGTTTTGAACTGGCAGACCGTTGCCAAAGCTCACGGTCTTTTGCCATCTGGTTTCTTTCATTCTATAAAGCGAAGCTGCCAGCCTGTCTATAAGGAGGCAGCAGTAAGCACTTGAGGATTTGTACAGACAGTACGTGCTCCTGAACAAAAGGTCTCTGCACTTACCATGTACCAGAGCATCTCTTGAGAAATTACTCCAACTTCCAGAAAGAATTAACAGAAAAAGAGAAAATGCCAATGCTCTGGCCCCAAACTAAGGATACAAAGGTCTTGGAATGCTGCAGATGTCATGAATTTTGCAAGAGGCATAGGTACAAATGAGAGTATCAGTTGTCAGTAAGAAACTTCCTTGCCTTTCTAGCATCTGAAGATGCCCAAAGGCTCAAAATCCAGAAGGCAAACTCCAGAATCCAATATATTATACTCTTGGGAACATCAAATTTTTCAAGTAAAAAAAAAAAAAATTGGTAGCCTGCATTTAGTACTGTTGAACCATTTCAGCAAAAAAAGACACCTATGTACTTTTTTAAAAATACCTAAAATATTTTAAAGCAATTATAGAAAACTAATGGAAAAACACTTCCAAAGAAAAGTAAGCTGACGAGGTAGGTTTGGACCCAACTATGGAATACATTTAAATTGAAGATGAAGCCACATAACGGCCAGAAATTGTATTTGAAAACTACAGAGCTGCTGCTGAGACATTAGGTATTCAAAAGGCAGACATCTCCTCAAATGCCACATTTTTAAAATTCCATCACCACAACTAAAAGTTTCCACTGAACTACAACTGAACGGATCCCAGTGAGATCCTGACATTAACGCTCGCTGTGCTCACAACCCCGGGGAGTGCAGAACGCTCGCTCAGACAGGGAATTCCTGCATCAAGACCCGGACGCTGAGTAACGCAGCCCGCGCGGGACGGCAGCACACACAGCCCTGCCACCACCACCGCGTCACCTGGAATAGTTCAGAAAGCAGACACGGAAAAACATCATTCAACCCCAGATAGTCAGCTCAGGGGTATCTGAGACAGAAGCATGAATCTCCCACAAGACCTGGCCCAATAAATCCTTCCCCCTGCTTTTCTAGAGAGGCGCTGCACAAAGTGCCTGTGTAGCACAGCTGCGCAGGGTAAAATATGATAGAAGACACCAATAAAAATAAACTTCAATTTTAAGATCAAAGCTTGTTTGACAGTTAACCTGCTGGTTAATTCTTAAGCTGTTACAAATAACTAAAGCTGCCTTCTTTTTTTTTAAAAAAAAATAATAGGAGCAGAATGGCAATAAAGATTATTTCAGCCAGAGAGACTCCTTTAAGGCTAACCATTTTTTCCTACTGGTCTCTTATCTCAGAGATGGAAACTCATCCTATTTTGAGGAGATTCCTATTTCAAGGACTAAGCTAAAATGTAGGCTTGCAACTGCCTTTACCCACTAGTGTGTGGGTTTATTCAGATCGCGGGGAAAGAACCAAGATCCTACAACATTTCTCATCTTCAAAAGCATCTTTGTTGGTTTTGGAAACACCTGAAAGAAATGCTAAATTAACAACAGCTTTACAACTTGCCCTCCTTTCCAACACAACCACTGTGCTCTGAAAGCAGCCTCAAGAGGTTTTTCTAGTAACCTGTCACTCCACGCACAGCAATGACCCGTGAGCTCATCTTCCCCGAAGTGGGTCACGAGATGCTTAACCATGGGATGTTTTCAAAGCAGTATTAAACTTTTAGAGGCATTGAGTTTTCCTCCTGGCGTGAGGAGCTGCAGCCTGACAGCAGCTGGGGACTTTGAGCTGGAATGCACCCAGCTGGAATGTGGCAGGGAGAGATGCTGGGATGAATTTGCAGCTGCAGCAACGTGTAGCTGGGAGCTGCAGAGACCACAGAGCTCCTTGGAGACAACTCGCACCGCGAGGGGATCTTTTCACTTACAGTCTCCCCTAAGATAACATTAAAAACTTACGCAGAAGCACAACTTAACCCTATGGCTCTTGCTACACTTGGCCCACATCAGATGAAGCCAAAGGATTAAAGCACACCCCTCACCTCCACTTACCTTGTCTCCAGTGTCAGCACTATACACGCCTTGCACCGGGTACGGGCAGAGAAGTTTCAAGCCTAATAGCTTCTCTCCAATTTAAATATTTTTTACTTTATTATGACTTTCTCTGACAAAGAGTTGTCTAGCATCAAGTATTCCGTCCTACAAACTCAGGACACTGATAACAATCACCTCCCAGTCCCTCTCTTGGTAATAGCTCTGTAGTGTCTGCTTAGCTCCCAGCCAGTCCCCCTCCAGGATCTCTCCCGAAAAACAAAACTGGAAATAGTGCAGGGACTGTTCTCCAGCAAACACAGAGCTGCAGCGTGAGCGCAGCCTTCTGCAGGTGGGACAGAGCTCTAGGAAGCGAAGAGGGGAGAAACATTCTTCTAGTTTCCCTTCATGGGTAAGGAGAGGCAGCGCTACGGAGGCTGACCCAAATCTCCAGTGAGCTGAATTGCCTTCTAGAAGTATTTATCTTGCCCTACAGACTATGAAGGAAGATAAGGGCAAGCAGATACTTTATTTAGGCACCTTTATTAAGAACCTAAAATTAGGCAAGACCAATCTGGGCCACCTCCTTTTGTCAGGCACCCTGCACAGAGGGCAAATGCACCGAAACAGATTTTCTAGAGGCCACTCGCTGCCAAGGATCTGCAGTGACTTTATCACACCAAGAATGATTATTTTATGTTTCTTTGTGACATTCCCTAAGTCTCTACATGTTCGTTCTGTGACCGTGTTTCCTGCCCTTCACTATCAGGTAATTCTTTGGGGCCGAAAGCTCCTGCCACGCCAAGAGTATCAGCAGCTTCTCCAACTAATCTGCTTGGTTCACTTTCTACTTGGGGTTTGTCCTCTGGTAATTGGTTTTCTCCATCTGTGCTTATTTTGTAACTAGTGAACAAAGGACATTTTTTGAGTTCCAACTGGAATTACAAAGTAAACTGATCCATACTCAGCTCATGTTGAGCCCTATTGCTGTTTCTTTCTTTGCACTTACCATGTACGTAGCATAACCCCAATACCCTACTTTAAAGATATTACTTTGTAAGCAAAAAAAAAAGTATTATAAAGTAGTGCCATATCTTAAAATCTCAATATTTAGAAAGCAACTAAATCAACACACCTAAAAGTCAAGCCCCCTTTATGCTACCTCAAAAGACAATTCCCAAGGCTGCTCACCTGGGGTATTTCAATCAAAAATGACCAAAGCATTATTTATATCCTCTAACTTAGCAATATGACTCACCCTGGCCTGTGCCAGTATTGCCAGGCATTATAAGGTGATTTTTGGGAGACTGGCTGGCTTAATTAGCCACTATATTAGGCCTCATGTTGACATAACAAAATACACTTTCTTCATCTCTTAGTGCCCAAAGTACTACCTGCACACCGGTTTGGCTCCTGAAGAGAAAGCGTATCTGTCTTCAGGCTTATAAAGGCATAAAAATATAAAATTCTATTTACTCAAATAAACATGGAATTAGAAATCTAAGTTTAGAGCAGTGTTTAGTCTCTCGGCACTGGCACAAAGCTCTCAGTCTTACATTGCTAGAGAAGGAGGAAAAATTTTTTTGGTTGATTCAAAAATAAGTTTTGGGAGCAAGTAAAAGTGTTTGCAAGTTTCCAGTAGAATTCAGATGAGAGTTTCAAGCAAAAACAGGTTTGGTTTTTTTCCAGGGACAAATCATTCATCCCCGTATAAAAAATTTCCTTTAAAGTACCAGTGTGGTATGTTTTTTTTAATCATTGCAAAATTAAATCTTGGTTTAATTTGAAATAACATTTTTTTTTTTAAAAGAGGTAGTTAAAAAGAAAAGTTAAATAGAATTCACAAAGAAAAATAATTTCCAAGTGATGCATGCACAGCTCATCCAAAGCGATTCTGTCCTCTTTTCACTTGATACTGAGCGAAATGCCCACTCGCTCTGGTTTCCGTCACAGAACAAACATTCTGTTCACTTGCCTCGATCACATCCAACCCAAGTAGAGCACATTTAGCAGTACCAGGGTCTTTCATAAGAAATAGTTTTACTATTCGGAACTAGTCTAATAATTCATAAATACTCTAATTTCAAATGCAGAGGATATGAGAATGTTTTCAGCTCACTAAAAAAACCCAACCAACCAACAAGTGAAGCTAGTAAAAAGTGTTAAAATCTAATAAAGTGAACAGCTCATGACTATTTGTTACATAAACTACTCAAATGGTACAGTAGAGCCCCGTTTTTAAATAACTCACACGAGTAGTTGTCCTCCTTCCTAGAGAGATCACTAGAGAGCACTGTCAGACTGCCCCTGACATTCACCAAATGGCAGGGATCAAAGGGAAGGAGAAAAGGATCAGGTATTCTTTGTTGGGAATTAACCCTCAGCAGCTGGTACCTCACACCCACGCAAATGACTTGTGAGCAGCCGGGGGCTTTCCACCCTCCCTAAAAATTCTCTGCTTTTCCAAGAGCTCGAACACGTCTCTCATTCATACAACCTTCAGCTATCATTGCAGTGTTTCCTAGCAATACCTCAGTACTGGGCTAAAACAGGATAACCCAGCTTTGAAAATGTTTGGACAAGCTTTTGGTCTGACTGCTGAAAGGAATAGGAGTTAGATGCAAAATTCGAATTGAGGAAAGAATTTTTCAGAAGTTTTAGGGCTTCTTTCATGAAGTTTTTGCTCTATTATTAGCTCTTTGCTTAAATTTAAACACGGGTATCTGCAATTAGCACAACCCTTACGCTCCAGGGAAGAGCACAACAAGCAGCCTCACCAAGCTTTGTAATCACGGTAAGTTAGAAACTCCCAAGAGGTACCACGCTACGTGCTGGGTACGGCCGTAGTTTTACTAATCAGCAAGAAACTTAAGCAAATGATATTTATGTTTTCAACATTTTCTTGATACTGCCAGTTATCTTCACATATCCATATCTTTCACATTGCACCTTGTGCCATCTCATTACTCCTATTTATGAAGTCTGGCTGAATTTTGGGAAAAAAAAAAAAAGTGTTGTGTGGGCCAAAATGCAAATGCCTGTTCTATCAAGAGCACAGACACTGTATGTAGGTCTGGAATAAAAAGGGAGAACCTACACTGTTACTTAAAAAATTCAAATTATGGCAAGTAAAGCTTGCAACCATAGAAAAATCTCTGAACAGATTTGTGCAGGAATATTTTCTAACCTATACCTACACCCATTACCATTAATGACAGTTCTAAAAATAAAGGTCACAGCTAGGACTGAGATGAAAGATGGAAGAAAGCTCTCACTGTTTTAGAAAACAGAAGATACTTTAAATGATTTATCCAAATATGTAAGTTAAGCACTAACTTGAAATCTGGATAGTCACATCCACCTGGGGGGAACAGGCAATCTTTTCTTAAAAACATTTAAAAAAAAAAAATAGAAAGAAAAGAATTATTTTCTTGGACAGCATTCAGTAACCAATACGTTTCAAAGTTTTGCCAGAATTAAGAGGTGCGTACTTAAGCTTTTTGTCCTAGAGCTTTGTACAAGAATATAGAAGAATTCAAAGTCAATCCAAGGAATTCCACAACCTTCAGTGCACAGGGGCAGGAACACTACCTAGATCTCGGGTTTAACAAAACTGACACGTCAAAGCAGCCAGTACATGTGACGACCAATTAAAATTCTAATTCATTTTCTAAAATTTTATTCAGCAAGCTCAGTTCTAGAAGGAGAAGAAACTGCAACAACTGATTTGCGAGAGAGAAATTACACAGAATTTGAGGAATTACCAACCCTGGTGAGTATCAGCCAAATAAAGGTTCCTTTTGGTTCACCTCACTTCCCATTCCTGGTATCATCTTGTGGCTTAGACTTTGAATAGCCATTATAACCTTGAGTTCTAACATTAAAAGTGATTTAACTCGAATGCTTCTGCTTTGCAAGCAGTCGCGTTGAAGGTGACAAAGTTGAAAACGTTTTTCACAACTGTTCTGTGCTGCAAAATGCATTAACAGCCTGCTTCTTCACTGCCTGCTCGCTCTAATTCAGTACCTCTCCATCAGCTTCATGGAAACTACACTAACAATCTAGTGTAAAAAAAAATAAATCCCAAAACCACAAAACCAAGCAAACAAACCCACAAAAGAAGGCCGGTCTGCAATATCCTGCAGTCCTCTCCTATACCTTTTGTAGTCTGACACAGAGGTCACTCAGTCTCAAAGGCCTCTAGCTGGGAAGAAAAATCCATTTACTCTGAGGTTGTAGGTTGGGGTTTTTTGGCCATTGCACAGAAATCAAAGATGAGAGGCAACAGGTAAAAAAACATCCACAGGGCACCTGATAGGCCATGAAATTTAAGTGCTTATTTCACACACATAGACTGAATGCATTGTGGTTTTCTTTCCCTTCTTTCTCCCCCCGCTCCAATTCTTGTAGTTGCCCACAAGCCCACCCAGTGTAACCCATCTCTTGCAGTTCGGACAGCTGATGACCACAGAAAGTGCGTTTGCCCCAGCCGATGTCAGCGACAATGCCACCGGTTATGAAGCTAACACACCAAGCGTGGATGGTAACAACATCTTTTCACTTCTCTTTTGTCAAACTTCTAAAGCCACCTGCTAATATTCGAAAAACTCAAATACCAAATTTCAGGTATGTTTTTGTGTCTGCTTGTGCACAGAAGCACGTGTGGGCACAAATACACGGGCACCTGCTCCACGTGGCTTTGGGACCATAATTGTTCCTAGGGGGTCACTCCTGTGCATTCCAGTAAAATCTAAGAGAACACAAGCATCCCACTTTCTGCTCTGGCACTGCGGTCCTGTAACAATATCAATGAGCCGTCACAAGTTTAGCAAGCCTCGCTTTAAAATGGTCAGATGAGCCCTCAGGAGAAAAGAGGTCTTTGGTTCCCGAACAGCTGTTTAACAACTAAATGTAAACTTACATGGGGCCTGAATACGTGAAGGACGGTTCTCTTGTCCCTGTGAACAGCAGTAGCTGTTGCCAACAGGTGCTCAGAGTGCACGTTACCCCAGGTACAAACTCAAGATCAGATCACGAGTATTGGGACTCTGGGAGGCTCACAGGTAGGTCAGACTCACCCATCAGCCGAACGGCAGTCTGTCAGTCACACTGCCAGTCGGTTCTTAGCCTACAGGCCTGGCTTTGAAACCGGCTGTCAAATCCAATCTGGTGGCCGTTCTATTGCTGCAAAGTTCTGCAGAATGATTCCAGAATTAGAGAAGTACACGGAACAGATTTTGTGCAAAAACTTCCATAGACAAAAAACTACTTAAGGGACTTGAGGAACTTTTAAACACACAAACCAGCTTTCAGCAACTACACCAAGAGCAAGGCAAAATTTTATCAGCATACATCAGTCTCAAACAATTAAAATCTGATTTCCGTCTTAGTTATAATTATTTCATACCAGGTATATCCTTACTGATCTTAAGGTGATCACACTTCAGTTTCACAAGTATACGGTAGATTACAATCAGTTCCTTAGATTTAATTTCTGTTACTTTAGAGCTCTTTGCGCTCCTCTCAAGCTTTTCCTTTGCCATCAAACCAGCACGATATAGTCAAGATTTCCTTGATATTGTAAACTGGGATGTAAAACTCTCTGTGAAGCAAATGAGTAACTACAGAATTTTTCTCTTTCTGGCTTTCCAGGTGGACTGAGCAGAGATGCAGAGAAAACTGAGAAAGGTATTAAACAGAGTCGCTCATACAGACAAGAGAGAATTTAAGTGCCAGGCTGTGCCCTTCTAGAAGCCGCCAGCTATGCCTGTGCTATTCTGAAACAAAGGGATTTGGCACAGCCACAGCCTGCTCCCTGATCGGCCCCTCCAGTTCACTGGGTCACAGGGAGCCCCGGGGCCCAGGGGCACATGGCGGGGCCTGCAGGCTGCCCGCAAGCCCGCTGAACCTCCGGCAGAGTTCACAAGATAAGGAAATCTCCCCCCAGGAGTGGGGTGCAGCAGGAGAGCGTCAGTTCCAGCAGTAGCCCCTCAGCAACGGTCTCAGAGAGAAACGTGCTAACGGTCCCCATTTCCTCTTTCAGGTGGTCTGGAGACAATTGCACTGGTTGGAATAATTATCGGAATCATAGTTGCAGTCGGAATCCTCGCAGGAGTAATAATTGCTGTTGTAAGGAAGATGTCAGGCAGGTACTCGTAAGTAAATTGCTAATCAGACTTCTCAAACACACATCATTCTTTGAGCAAGGAATAGCCCTGGGAATTTCTAACGCCTCTGATTTGACAAAGCAGGCTATTGGCATGTTATCCCGCGCCTGCTGGTTCAGGAGGCGCTGCCAGGGGTACACGGGGGATCTAACCCCCTAACAGGCTTCAGAAAAAAATCTGCCAGATACTGCAGGCGTGGAGTTAGGATATTCACCACATGCACGGGTTTGGGATTACTCTGCTGCACAGAGGTCAAAGTCATTCTGAAGTATTACAGGGCCGACTTCTGGAAGTGCTGGATAACATCTGAAAAAGGAATCTTTGGCTTACGGCTCCGGATGTTTGGGGAAGCTGTTTTTATACCTACAAGATTCACTGGCACCACACCAATCTAAAGCGCTTTATGAACTCCAAAGGAGTAAGAAAACCACTCTACATGTAACAAATACTATTCACCCAGCATTAAGAAAATAGGAACTGGGAAGAGAAATAGAGCAGTGACAATTAAGGCAAGGAACAATAAAATTTGTGTTTCTTGATTTACAGGCCCTGAAAATAGTTGAAATGAGCAACCGTGCCATTGTACGTGAGAAAATACAAGTGTGTCTTATAAGAACTAAAAGACTATTTCTGTATCGGTGTGCGAAGATGATCCATGGAAAATATGGTTGAAGAATTCCAGATCTATGGGGATCCCACACAACTCTAAGGACTCCACCAGCCTCCCCCCAGCTACAGCGTACGGAACATTCCACAGGATTTTTGCTAACCACAAGTTTACTAGTAGCATTAAAAAGATTATGCAATAAGAGAAAAAGCAGCAGCAATGAGATCTCCATCTGAAATGTGATTTGCAGGTAATACATGCTAGCTTGACTTTTAAATGCTACCAAAGATTATTTCACATTACATTTCATGTATTTAGAAAACATATCCAGAATCCTAAGTGGTTTTGGCTGGTTAAGTGCTTGTGGCATGTTTTTCTGCCAAATGACGTATCAAAAGGAAGAATTAGCTTCAGAGAGAACCAATTATTTACGAATTTAGAAAATACTAGCTATTGGAAGCTAAAAGTCTTTCTGCTATTGATACAGATTTTCTTCTCTTGACATTTATGTTATTACATGGCAAAATATGGCAGGCCCAGCTGGAACTGACCTGCCAACTGAAAGCTTGCTCATCCGACTCTCAGACCAGGAATTTCCTGTCTTCTCTTGTTGCAGAGACACACAGGGACTGAAATACATATCCTGAGTTAAAGGATGCTTGGAAAATACCCAATTTTGATGGGTCGCTTTAGCCAGTTACTCGGCACGCTTCTGAGCTGACATGTAGAAGCTTCTGTAACTAGTGCACACTATTTTTTCTTCTGTCCCATTTTTAACGGTATTGGTGGCTTGTTTGATAACATGGGTGCAACGCTAGATCGGAATAAGTTAATGAGGTACAACGCATCTTTGGAGAACACAGCTTTTCTGTGGCACAGGTAGCTCAGCAGCCCTTGAAGGCAGAGCTCAGAACCAAGGCTCTGTATGTCAAGTGGCTGCAATGCACCAGGTTTTCTAAACTTTACGGCACTGAAGTGTTTGGTGTAAAAATCATGATAATCCATACGATGAAAAATTGCTAAACATGTCAACTTACCTAGATTTACTTTGCCATTTCTTTCCTGCACCATGAACTATCGTATCAACCTGAGCTTTGGAAATAAAAGTTATAATGTAAATTGTCTTATAATAATTGTTCTTTATTTTCTTTAAAATGTTTATATAAAGTTTTAAAATTCCTTCCATTTTCCTGTATTATTTTGCTACTTGTCAGTGCAGTGTCTGCAACCAGCTCAACTGACACTTATCAACAAAATTATTAAAACTAAACACGTGAGAAAAAATAATTAGAAGTCTTTTTAGAGCAGTTCTTAAGTTCATGTAAGGGGCCCTCAGGCTGCGGTGGCTGATGAGCAGTAAGCTTGATCTTCAGACTGGTCTGTGCTGAGGACTGCAGAGCAGATCCAAGGGTTGGGATTTCTAGATACACTGTGCCGCCTTCTCTTTTTTGTCCAGTCTCTAAATGAAGAACCTACTTTTCTGAAGTCTGAATTCAGACTTGTTGTCACTCTCAGTTAAAACATGTTTGGATACAAGGCTTTGGTTTGTAGCTCGCTGTCACTACATATAGCTGCCTCCAAACTGCTGAGCTTGTACTCCTAGGAATACTTTACCCAAAAGTCTTTCACTTCCTCACCAAAGGAGGATGCTAAACTAGAGCTTTCCCCACAGGAAAAACTTTCCCCCTGAATAACTATTCCCATCACAAGCAGTATCCGCAGGCAGGCAATTTATAATGAGACTGAAGCACCCCTTTAACTCATATACCTTGCTTTGAACTCTGCTCTGACAAACCACAATCAGGGCTGTTACACAGGGAGTGAGATGCTCAGAGCTGTGTGCCCCTGCCCAGGGATGTGACTGACATTCAGGAATTTGCCCTGTGTTTGGGTGCAGGTACTAATCCCCTGCAGCGCAACCCAGACAGCAGAGCAGACCCACCCCAGAATTTGCCCACGTAGTACAGCACCAGGAAACGTTGTGCTCACGTCCCCTCCAGCACAATCCCATTTGGTTTATTTCTGTGTACACTCGAAAGATGCATAAAAGTAAGGGGAAAATTAATGATACCACTGTACAAAGGCACGTATGCACTGTATAAAACCCTACAACTAGTTTAAGCCTCATGTATATCTTAAGTCAGCTCTTTACTGATGCAAAGTTGGTATTTGACATTTTTAAAGAACAAAATCCAAGGCCCAAAAGAGAGCTTCAAGTAGGCTGCAAAGTTTTCGCTACCTTCATTAAAGCCATTGGACCTCAAACTTATTTTTTAAAAGCATCTTTAACTTAAGTGTCGGTAAATTATTTTCCTTCTGACTCGACTCATTCTGTAGCATGCCTCATATAACAAAGTCATGCGGTTAGGATAAATTTTCATTCCTGAAAGTTCTAGTATACTAAATCAGTTATCCTTTGGGAAAGCAAGCCTGCAGTCGCTTACAGATGATCACGAGGTCCCATCCCTGAGATACAATTTGCACACACACACACCTGAACACCCTTTCCAGTTCCTGTGACTCAGTTCAGTTGAAGACACTTGGCTAGAAAGAGTTTAACTTTTCCCACTAGCATCTTTTGCCCCTGTACTTTTAGGTTACAGTACTTAAAGGTGGCCACATATTTTGTTTCCAAGTGCCCATATATTCCAGTGGTTTCTGAAAGAGAAATAAGGCCAAGGTTCATGTGTGACTGCTCTACTTGCTCGTGATTTGTGTCACATGCAGGTAAACTCATTCAAAAGCAGGAGAAGAGTTTTTTTCTGATTGGGGCAACATCAAATAATAACTTCTGTTACTCTAGATTTGACAGTTTGACTGTACCGAAAACTACCCCATAAGATGCACTTGATGTCCAACCAAATGCATGCCATATGGAATTATGAATTATTCAACCACTGCAGGGAACAGCACAGATGTCACTAGTTTCTTCTGTACCAGCTCAGTTACTGCTAACTTGCAAATACCACAAAACGAAGAAATCATTCTTAGGGCTGTTCCGAATACTGGTTAAGCCAGAAGTGACAAGACCTCATTCGAAAAGAGCGTAGCATTAGAGGAGACAACCTTTGGGGGAAGTTTTGGTGTTTCCTGGATCACGTGCAGAACACAGCTGAACAGCCTGCAGCCTGCTCATGCAAACGTGAGCTTTGCTTCGACTCCAGCATCTCTCACGAAGAGTCATTTTAACTTCGTACTACAACCAAGTTTCCTGGTCTTAACTGTGCCTTTATATTCTCACCCTTGGTTTAAGGTGTTTGATTAATCTTGGGTGAAATCAACCCCAAATCAAATGGCCCACGTTCCACTAAAACATCTGAGGGGCTTCTAGCACTGGAGGCTCAGTATTAAATATCGTGCAGTACTGAATCTGAACCTGCAAGAAAAAAAAAAGTTATTTTCTTCTGATATCGGCTGTAGTAGAGAATACTCAGTAACTGGCTAAAGAAAGCAAGGACTCTCAAGAACAAGATCTCCATGATTCCATCACCATGAAGAAACAACAACTGCTGCTACAATGAACTGGGAGGGGTGGCTGACACCCAGGCAGGCTGTGCTGCCATCCAACAAGATCTGGACAGGCTGGAGAGCTGGGCAACACGGAACCTCATGAAGCTCAATAAGGACAAGCATAAGGTCCTGCATCTGGGGAGGAATAATACCAGGC
>NW_009735601.1:54679-72928 GCF_000703405.1 Apaloderma vittatum | reverse complement strand
CTGGTCTCAGTGTCATGCTAACCTGCTTGCTGTTACATGTGTGCTCAATTTATTGAAAGCTGGTCTGAAATGAAAAAGAAAATTAAGTTTGGGATGAACAATCTCTTACTCTTCAAGTATGGAATCCTTAGATTCAGCTCAAGATTTTTTGTTTCTCATTGTGATTAGAAGCAGGTACCAGGCATCTGCTTCCTGGTCCTTTTCTGTACAAGTAACATCTCCAGCAGATGGACCAAGGGTGGACATAAGGGATCTCTAGCTTGGAAAGAAGGTACTTGAGTTGCTCGTCTTAACTAGCCCGTCACTGCCAGATTCTGCAACGGGGGGGTGTAACCTCCCACAACAGTTGCACAGAGAGTAGTCCATTAATCCTTCTTGTTTTTTCCTTGTTCACCCTAGTACTCAGGGTTTTAGATTAGAGGCAGATGTGGCAGCTAGGATGTTCTTCCAGTTTCCTATTTTAGAAAGAAGAATTCTGCATTGTGGGCACTCAAATCTTTTTAGTCTCTCTGACAGCCACAGGCAACATCACAAGAAACTCTCTGGGTGAGTAAGTACCGTGGTTTACCAGAGCTTGCATCTCAGCTAGATCTAACAAACACATGTTCAGTTAAATCCACTCAAATTTTCCTGCACTAGAAGTAGGCTTGGATAGGAGAAAATAAGTCTGAGGGTTAGGATGCATCTGGAAGTTGGCAGAAAAAGGTTGATTTTGGCGAGTTAGTACTCAGCTGCAGAAATAAAAACAGGAGAAAAAGAGAAATTTCGTATCTGATAGATGAAAGGCAAAGGAATAAGTTTTTCAGAAATTTCAGCAGGAAAAACCTATACCAGAAAAACAAGAAAACACATTATTTTCTCATACCCCTGGTGGATCAGCCATGGCTGACCCAATCCTAGAAATTCAACCAAATTTGGGGGTTATGATTAATCTCAAATTGCACCCAAAACGTAGTAAATCAGTAAGTTCCTTTCTACTGACTTAGGTTCAGATCCACGGAAAGCATGGCAGGTTAGTTGCCCTTTTAGAGTCAATAGCAGTTACCCTCAGGTCACTTCTCACGTTAATCAGCAGTATTTACCTTTGTACTCATGTATCAGCTCGGGCTTTTTCTGGTGTACGTTCGAACTTCTTTTTCTACTATTCTTACTTGCTGTCACTACAGACCTGACCTGCAATCTGCAGTATGTGAGAAAAAGGTTTTGTTTCCCCTGATACATATCCTAGGGCTGTCTGCCTGAAAAACAAATAAATTGCCTGACATATCTTAGGTAAGTGGCACAGAATGGAGCTGTCTTTAGTTTCTCTTTCAATTAATAGAAAACAGCACCTCAGGGAATTTCTAGTACCATAGAAAAAAAAAGCCTGAGTGCTGAAAGCACTAAAACAATGAGCAGTGAGATGTTATTACACGAGCTGCTTGTAGAGAGAGAGCAAGCAGCAAGCTGCCTGGATGATTTTTAAGGCCTTTTAGTTTTGGCAGCATTTTCTTCCTCCACATCAGCTGGCTTCATAATGCAATAAGAACAGGAATTTATGCTGTCTCAAATAGAATAGTTTCTCCCTAAAAATACATGGGACAGCAAAAGTAAACAACGCACTGTTCCACGAGGCTTTGAGCTGACAGTCAGGTTTGTATTCAGAAGGAACAGACCACTCCTGACACTTGTAATGAAAACCTGGTACTCTATCACATCATTATTTGGTTTTTATTAGTAATTTAGGATACCAGAGTGACGGAGGATCCTAGTCTTTAAATGAAATCCTTACTACTGAAGTCTACCATACAATGTAATGAGCTTCGGAAGATTACCACTCGTCATCTGAAAATCATTTTCTGTTTTGTTCCCACTGCTGCTAATGCACAGCTACATAGTACATTTTGACTTTATTTCTCTTCTGGTGAACATCATCTCCTCATTTCTAGATTATGCATATGTTCCATGTCCGTGCCTACTTGCTGGAACTCACACAGAGATGCACAATTTACCCAAGCTGAAAGGTGGTGTTAATCTTCACCAATGACTAAAATCGTGGTGCTAAATACCACACTTGAGCAGGAGCAGCAGTGAATTGCTGCAGACAGTCATTAGACAAAGTGTTCATAAATATGTGATAAATAGCTATACGACTGGATGAAATACTTTCGCGTAGTGGATGCTCTCAACCCGTATTCTCAAATTCCAGGGCCAGTTCCTAGTTTTGATACCGATTTCCTGTGCTGTTCGGAACTAGTCAATTCTCTACCTGTGAATAAGCCCCAGTGTTTGGTAACTACTTTGCTTTTATGACTTGTGAGTTTCTCAGGACAGGGATATTTCTGATGGTTCAAAGATATACAGGCACTTAAGCATTGAACAGACCAGAAACCTCTCTGTCACGTAAGTAACAGGCAGTCTGCTCTTGTCACAGGAGACAGATTCGGATCTCCCACCCCAGCAGGGTTGTCTCCTGTGTATATCCTCTCTAGGTGGCTTAACCCATAGGCACATGTTTGTCAGTGAGAGGTTCTCCTCACTTTGGAGACATCATAGCCACATCTG
Organism: Apaloderma vittatum; assembly: GCF_000703405.1. Taxonomy (NCBI): domain Eukaryota; kingdom Metazoa; phylum Chordata; class Aves; order Trogoniformes; family Trogonidae; genus Apaloderma; species Apaloderma vittatum. Next base: position 70,384 of record NW_009735601.1, on the reverse strand, counting down.
GTACCACGGCGGAGGAAGGAGGTGGAAACGGGCAGCCTCACCAAAGAGTTTACCTATCCTGTGACCAACCATCCATTGGAAGAGAGGCTCACAGAAAGAGTCAACAGGAGCTGCCTCATTTTCTCTCTGCCCACAACACATAGCCAAAGAACAAAGCCTGAACTTGGATGAATACTTTGCGTGTTTCTGCAAGCAACGATGCCAATCTCCAAAAGCACTCACCAACTACCGGTCGCATACCTTTGACAGTTTCACTCATACTCTGAAGACTCATATTCCTTAGGTTTACAACTTGCTAGGCTATTTAATTTTTTTCTTTCTGGACTTTCACGCAATATCTGGCCAACCCTAGGGAAAGCATCCAATAATTTATAGTGAAGTCTCTAGCCCTCCAGCTGGGCAACTATTAGCTGCTTCATACCTTTCCTACTGCAAGGAAAGTTCGTATCACAGTCTGTAAAACGCTCATTCAGCAAAATGTTCTTCTGACACTCACTTGCAGTCATTTCTATGCTAAAACTTTCACACAGAGAACTCGAAAGCAGAAAGTTAGACCCAAGACCATCAATCCCGGATAGGAAACTTTTCCTAATTTGCTTCTCACTCTAGGAGATACTCAGATACTGTGTTTTTAAAACATGACAACTGAAATCTGTGGGGAAAAAAAACCTCATGGAGGGTGCTGGTTTATTTAATTTGACTTCCAGCTGGTTGGAAAGGAGAGAGGCTGCAGTCACTCCTGGAAGTTGTTGCTAGAATTAGCACCAGTCACTTCAAGTGCCATATCTGGAGATCTTTAGGCTGATTTAATAAGGAATAACAGTAATATTCTTTTGAAACTGGGCTGTGGCACTTAAGACAGGCAGTTCCATACAAAAGACCCTAAAATATCACATAACAAAGTGTAATAACTCTTATTCTCAGTCTATTCTTTAGCACCCCCCCATCACACACACACACACGTGGCTTGTCAGTTGGCAGTGTTTGGTGGTTTGCATATGGTGCTTTCACACTTGGCTGCAGGACAACCTACTGCTTAATTTGCACCAGAAACCATAAAATGAGATGTTACCATTTTTCTAAGACACGTACATGATTTTTGAACATAAATTGTCAATAGGCTCACATCTTTATATCACGTAGATATCATACAATTTGAAATGCCACCTTTTATGAATTTTGTCTCTTATTTTGAATGGGGTAATAATATATAATACTTAACGAGTTTAATTTGATTAAATCTAATAGATTTAATCCTTCAGCAAACATGGTTAAGCTTAAAGAAGCAATTCCCTATCTTCAGATTGCTTGGGACTTTGTCATATTTGATGTAAATCCTACACACAGAAATATGCCAAGTTTTCTTGCTAGTTTAGATGGTGGTCTGTCATCTTGCAAGTACAACTATTTGTGGCAGGTCGTCAAGAAGATAAAAAAGAAGGAAATAAAACCCAAACTCACGTACATCAGTCAGAGCCTGTAGGAAACTAACGTGTGACGTTTCCTAAATAACACTGCTGTATTCAGATTTCCATGTCCACGGGCCGAAAGATTTAAGGCACAGGATACCCGAGCGGTTACAAAAGACGGATTCCGGGACTTTCCTCCAGCCGCTGTCGCCTTTTCATAAGTGCCACTAGATGGCATCAAATATCCTTGTATTTTTCTACAAATCCTCTACACTTCTGCAGTGCCGGATCATTGCTCCTTTGGCCACGGTGACGGGTTTATAGTTAGATTTTAAGCTGTTCACTTTTATTATAACATTTTCTCGTGTAGGTTACACATTACTTTGTACGTGGAAACTAAAAATTGTCTCGTTTTCCACTAATTTCCGTTGTGGTTTACATACTTCGCTGAGCACAATGACTAATTTTGAATTCATACAACTTTTGAGAATTGTGCAGTCTTTAATCTCCATCCCTTTGATGGAATATCACTGCACTGAAAAAAAATAATCTACATTTATCCATATGTTTAATTACATAAGTTTCAGGTTACAACTCATCTATAATTAAAACATCAAGAATTTCCCTAAAGTAAACAATCTTTAAAGTATCTGCTCTCTGCACTACATATTTATGCGCTTGACCATCCCAATTAACAAAACAGATGCACTTAAAGCACATCAATTTTCCTAGGGCAAATCCAGAAAAACCAAACAAAACAACAACCTTTCTCTTCTCAGTTTAATCTGGATCAATGTAACTCTTAACCATGACAGCACTTAAGTACCTCTCAAATTACATTTAGCAATATTTTTTTTTCCTCTTTCTGTCTTCTCATTTATTTGGGAAAGAGATAGCTTAACTATTTCACAGAGGTTGATTCTACTATAGACTGTATCAATTAGCTTGAGAACATGAACTGATTTGAAAACTTCCTTTTAAGTGGCATCGAGAGTTTTGTCCTGTATCAGGTGAAACATGTGACAAAACTCTCTACAGGAGGAAGACTCAGAAGGATTCAGAAGGTGAGAAGGAGCACTTCTTTCATTTTGTCCTATTCCCATCAGCCCACAGGCAGAATCAGGATTGTGACAGAATAAAATTGCCAGGGGAGGCTTCCCATAAATGCTTCTAATACCAAAGTATGACTAAGTAATAATTGCACTTGTGCTACCTCCTGTTATCATCCCACTATTAAAAGAACCCCTTACTGTGAGTTTGTTCTTAAATCATTGCCCTTTTAGTTGTTATGACAGAGTACTGCAGCCTGGTAAACCTTTAATAACCTCCTGTTTTTATGTTATCTCACAAGTGTCTTGCATAGCAGGATATCCTAACTGATACTGCCACTTTCTTAAAGAGTATTTTTTCACTCCAAAATAAATATATGAATAAATTTTAAAAGTCAATGGAACTGAAGATATCTAGCAACATATGTTTAACCATTGTTTACTATTATTCTTCAGCTATGGTATTACATAAAAGATATTACCTGTATACTTCCAGTCACTAGGGAAGAAAGGAGCATTTCCAGAATAGAGAATTAGTAGTGCTTGTCTTCCTTATTCAGCTTTTGAATTCTTTATCCAAACCGGCTGGCAAGCTCCATTCTCAGCTTTATTGTCCAGAAAAAGTTTCTCAAGATAATGTTACTGCATATAGATGCACAAACACCTTCTTTCTTGTTGCCTCATTTCAGCCGATGCATTCAGTGAGTACATGGCCAGCAAACACTCACTTTCACCCTTAAGATCTTACCAGTCTTTCAAATACCTGGTACCTAAAGAAAATGTGTAATCCTTCTCCTAACATCTACCAATTCAACCATAATTTTTGGTTTAGCTCACTTGCTCCTAGTATTCCAGTCAGTTTCCAAAATTTGTATTTCCTGCCTGGCCTCAGTAATTTATTTACTTTTTCAGTTTCTTTCATTACATGCAAGTATCTTTGCCTTCTGAGTTTTGCAGTCTCATTTTCAGATTTTTTTTTTTTACTCATTTCCCTTGTATGTTCTCTTTTTAAATAGTTTTCTTTCTTTAGAAGGGTAGATTTATTGTTGCCTTCCTTAGGCCATCTGAATTAGCTGCTGTGGCATCCTTTATCCTTTTACAATTACAAATGATTTTGTTATTTCCACTACTTGCTTGAAAACTACACGTAGCATAAACAGATACACACACACATACAAAAGCAGACACGGAAAAGTGTAAGAGGAACAAAATGTATCACAAGTCATAGAACTACACCTAAAAAGCAGGTAACAGCAAAGCAGCTCAGGTTTAATTAGACTTTGTTTCAAACAATCATCCTGAATCTGTGCAGCACTCACCGTAGAACAGTTTGGAGCTCCAACTGGAGTTTAAAGTCTTTTGCAAAAACCAAAACCCGAGGCAGATGAGGTTTGATGTGGTTTTTTTCTTTTCATTTTAGAATTTAGTCTTCACTTCATAGCTTTGACCAGAACAACAACCAAAATCCCCAAACAAAACCAAAACACTGAGCCAGAAAAACCTGGGTCCCAGCCTGGGAAGTATTATGTTTTTTCCTTGTTTTGTGAAAAGTCTCCTTTGGAAATCCACTAGAATAAAAGAACTAAGGATCTGTGTCATATATTCAAAACCCCTGGTTAATAAAAATATGCTTAAATAATAAGACCTCTCCTGATTGATCATTTTTTGATTAGGTGAGGGGACCCAGAAAATAAATACTTTCTACATCATTTTATGCTTTTTGCTTTAGTTTCAGCTCTATCAGAAAAACATACACTATTTCCATATATCTTTTCCAGTATAACTTCTGCCTTCAGTGAACGAAAGACTTGCTGACATGAGTACGGCACCAAGGACAATGATCATCTCAGCTGCAGGCTCCAGTTCAAATAACAATAGTAGTGGCTATGACAATGATAGCATATGAACAAGAAACATCTCACAAAACGCATGAACCAAATTGGGAAAACATACCAAAGAACAGTAAACAGCTAACTCTGAAAGAGACAGTTCAATATTTGCTTTGTCATTCAAATATTTCCAAAAATTAATGACATTTGCCAAACATATGGCTAGCATTTACCCAAGATAGCAAGCTGATGTACGGTAGGAATTCAAATGACTCATAAGCTATGATGTGACTGCTTAACTTGCATTATTAAATCAGCTCTCCAAAACGTCCAGTACAATGACTATCAAATATCAAAGCATAGGAAATAGGCTGCTATTTTTTTCACTGATGCGTGCACAAGCAGAAAGCAATTGATTGCAGTTATTGCCACTCACCTAAGTCTTATTTCTTAGAGAATCTCTTCTGAGGATAACATGAAGTGCAGTACTCAGTTCAGTAATAATTCATTGCTATGACAAACTACAGAGCTATTAGCAGAGTGCAGTAAACAGGCAGAACCTTCAAGAAAAACTACATAGCTCTCAGGGTAGAGTATTTTAATCTCTGTATCTGTTTATTCAGCAGGCAGGCTGAAAGAAATCCAGTGATTTTGACAACAGAATTAGCAAGAGGGCCACTTACTGCCTCATAGGCTTTGAAGTTCCTTTGGACTTTTAATTAAACAAATACAATACAAGTCAGAAGTAAATGTTCTCTTTCAATTTGCATCTATCCATTGAAGCATTTATGTCCTTCATTACCTTAATCCTAGTACAGACTGCAAATACTTGTGAATTTTGTTTTACTTTCAAGTTAGGCAACTATTGTTATTCAATTTTATAGCTGAACAACATTCAGAGAGACTGAATGGCTTTCCATGAGCATCTAACTCAAATCTTTCTAGACCATACATTCTTTTTCAATAATTTTGAATACACAAAAAAGATAAGGTATGGTAAACTGTAAGCCCTCAGAGGAACAACTAGAACAAGTAGGCATAATGACCCAGCTAGAGGATAAAAAAAGAAAATTTGGTCTTGTGCAGATTGTACTTTGGCATAACTACATCAGATCAAAACGTAAGTTGACAATTTTGAACAGCAGGTCGATATGGCACAACACAGAAAGCCATGAAAAAACCTAAACAAAACTGGCAATACCAAACAACCTTTCCACATATCTGTTGACATGTACAGAAATAGAACAAAGTGAGAATGGCTCCACAGTTTAAGTCTGCTGTAACTGTTTTTAAAGTCAAAGTCCCAGATATCTTGATAAAGCCCCCTTTGGGTCAAGTTGTGTTCTTAATATATATCATATAAATTATCTTAAACAAGGCTTTCTCAGCCCACAGCTACACGATTCTTGGATGTCTTCCATCAGGCCTTCTGATCTTGTTTCCTAGAATACCTTTTTAGGGATCAGACCGGACCCAGAATACTGTCTGCTGGGTCCTTCCGTATACTGACACAAACCTCTTACAAATAAATGTGCACGAAAAAAACCAGAAAAACTTCGTCTGAGACGTGATTCACCGACATGGGTGAATCAGTCAGGAGAAATTAAAATTAGAAAATCCCTACATGTGTAAGCATATACTCTGTAAAATCAGATATTTACTACTGCTCATCTGCACCAAGAAGAAACTTGCTCCCTCAGTAGTTTGCAGTGAGACCACATCCCAGAGGACACGGTGCCTGACAACCTTCCAGAGAATCAAGACCAAATCTCGGGAAGACAATCCCGTGATGGTGGTTGGATTGGTCAAATGACTGAACAAGTCTTCCACATCTCTGTTTTTATGGTATACAGCAGCTAATTATGTACATTTAAGACTGCTTGAGATTGTATTTAATACTTTGCCCATTGTGAAGTTCTGTTCTGGGAAGCAGCAAGAAGAAATATGAGCTAACACAGATGTGCCTTCTGTGGCTCTGCCATGCTAAGAGCTCACTTTTTTATAAACATAGCTCAGCTCATCACACCAAAGCCAAAATATTTAACACAATTCTTTACTATACTTTTGACCTTTATTTCCTTTTTTACATTTGCATCAAAATTATCCATCATTTTTATGTATGTTGTAAAAAATGAAGAAAGTTTTGAGTAGAAACCACAGCAAGAAAAATGTCAGGCAAAATTTTACTTTATACATTTATCAACATTATTTCATAATATTTTCACAGCTAGTACCATTCAGGTAATAACATTAGGAGGGATTTCTCTATTGTGAAAGCAAAAGGATGAATAATTTTATCTTGAACAATACATGCAAAGAAACTATAATGTAGGTGAATTCAAAGTCTCAGTAATAAATCTCTTCAAAACCTTGATATTAAAGTACAGTTAACCATGTAGCAGAAAAAAACTCTAAGAGCTTTGCACTATTTCCGACTTTAATGCCCTGAGATGCATTAATTAATAACATAAATTTTATTCCGGACAATCATGTTTATTGGAAAAGACTGAGGTAGATCAAATTCTGGAAGACAAAAGCCCAATAATAATCTGAAATAGCTTGCCAGAAACCGATGTTCGTAGGAAAAATAAGGAAGACCACTTTCACTGAGCAAATTCTTGGATAACGACTATACATTGGGAGGGCAGAGATTTAATGTGAATAATATCCTATTAATACTATTGCTTCCTGATTCCAAAAAGTGACTCACAAAGTGTGTCATAGCCCACCGGGTACACGCACACTGGCAGTCTGGGAAAACGTCGGTTTTGTTCTGTCCCTGATCCCTTGATTTCTGCACTGCATACGTATCAGTGGGAATTATTTCACCGATTTCCTCTAGGTTTAGTATTGACCCATCATTCAAAATAGCACTGATATCAGATCTGTGCCTTTAGTGTACAGGACAGGTTAGATGGAAATCTCAGATAACAGAAATATGAAGAGAAATTGAAAATGCAGGTACCCCTGAAACTCAGGGGATCCTGTTCTGCTCTCATGAACTCCAGTGTAAATCTGAAGGTACCTAACTAAATATCACTCTCCTTTTTCTGAGGTCTGTTTTGCTTCAGGTGGAGGATACTCTTGTATTATTTTATACCCCCCAACTATACTAACTTATTCCATCATTCACTCACACTGTACCATTTTACTTAAGGTACTAAAAAAAACCCCATAAAACAACCCCCCCCAAAAAAACTTCAGTCAAAAACCTCACCTGAATATATGGGCTTTATCTACTAATGGAGTAAATAAATACAGTCCCACTGATGCCACTGATTTACCTATCTCAGAGTGTGCTTCTTGCTTTTTTGCAAATATCCAGGAGGGAGATATGAAAGAGTGAGAAACCTGAAGAGGAGGTCACACAGACAAACAGGAGTTCCTGGATTTAACACCTCAGATAGAGGAATCAAACATTTTCAAGCTATGAAGAAATAAAATGAGGCTTGGCGTCAACTGGTTGCTTGAGACACAGCTGAGAGCTGGATATCTGCAGCTCAGGCAAATCCTGCCAAACAAGTTCGCCTGAGGATTAGGGAATCAGAGATAACTCCAGGTACCTTCAAGCTTCATCAGACTCCTACCGTCACCCCAGTGAGAATGGAAAACAACAGATACTGCTTGCGAAGAGAACACATTTGAAGAAATAACATTCCAAGGTGGAAATTCTCCACTAGCTGAGAGCAAAGAAGGAGCAAAGAGCAAAAGAGAAAACATGGTTTCAAATAGCTTGTGTCCAAAAATAGAGCAAATGTGTGTACGAAAAATTAGCTTTCTGTGAGTTGTGTTGGAAGCACAGCCCAGGGACAGTGCATCTCTACTCATATTTGGGCAGCTGGCCAGAGACTAAAGAAGTGACTTTCCTCCCATTATTTTCTCATTTTCATTAAACTGTGTTTTAGGGCACCACAAAACAAGTCTATTTTCTCTACGTTTTTGTCAGGCAAATACCCTTTGCTCCCAGCATAAGAATAATCTCTCCTGGCAAATAAAGCAAGTCCCCATTAATTATCTCTCTCTCTCCCCCCTCTTGCAGCTTTACTTGTAGGAATACTGCCACAGCTATGGGCTGTTTGCCAAGAGGCCTTACACATGTTTTTTTCATTATTAGACTACTATAAAATTTAACCATATAAGTCTCCTGCGCTGTACCCTCCTGATGATGCCAACAGCCATTCTAAAATAGACTACTTAAGAGAGCACAGAGAGCAGGCCTTTTTGCAACTCATTAAACTGTGGTTTATTTTTGCCTTGTTAGTAAATGTGTTCCTGCTTCTGCTAATGGGAACTGGAGTAGGCTTAGCTCCTATATGAGCATTTTAAAAAAACGTCAGACCTTGTCATGCTCAGTGCTTACACAAAATTTCATTTAACTAAGTGGGAATTTTGCATGTCGGTAAAGCTACAATACGGTAAGGGCCAGATTTTGCCGTTTGGCATTAAAGGATTTTGGTTCTAAATTACTGGGGGAAAAAAATGGCGCACAAGGATAGAGCTCGCTTTTTCATTTTCTCGTCATCACAGAGCTTAGTTGGTTCTACAAATACAAAATTGTAAGGAAAAAAGCTGATCCTGAAATAGTACTTTTTATCAATAGGTAGCAGAGTACTTGGCAGTAGAGTGCGATATCATTGTCCCCTTGTAAAACGGTCTCTTGGACTGAAAAAAAAATTACTTATTTATGACCATCCAAGGATTCACAGCAGCCTAGAAGTATGGAAGTAAACAACATTCAGGCTTTGATCATTTTAGCTAATCCTAATAAGCAGCGTTTCACTTGCTATCATTAATTTCCCATCAATGGTAAAGAATCTGCCTCAGAAGGAACATAGTCTCTTTTTCTAATGTGTGAAGACAACACACATAGTAGGGATGCTGGAATTTATTCCCTCAGTGCGGCAAAAGGGAGAGTAAATAACACTGTCCCTAATTCAACTTTCAGGAATGTCAGCCAGAGCTGTCAGGGAAGGGCACCAGCTGCCTGTTCTCTCATTTTGATGTATTGCATCAGAGAGGCAACGATATCCGATAGAAAGGGAAAACCCAAAGCTCTTGCACTCCACACCAAGCGCCCGTCAAGATTAGGATTTGAGCTTTGCACCAGTTAAAAAAAAACAACAGTAATGTTGCAAAGATGACTGATGAAATCAGAAGAAGAATGATGGTTTACATATGCTTGCTAACATGCCACTTCATTTATTCTCATGTGTCACTTAATATCTAGGATATACTGAGTTTAACAGCTTTAAAAATATGATTAGGAGTCATCATCCTTGGCTAACATGTTTCTAGAAGCTTATGTCTGTAGTAAGCCCTCAGTGCTGTTAGTGTATGCACAGCTATAGCTGCTGGGGAAGAAATGGAGAAACACATGCCACTGCCCATCATTTAGCAACCCAGCAGCGTCTGCACTGTCTTGAGCATCACGCAGAAGCTGAACACTCGACCCTTCATTAAAGAAAATATTTTCTAGTGGCATGAAGTAAAGTCTTGCACAGATGTTAGTTCCCTGTCTTGTTGGCAGTGGTACAAGAACTGAGTAACTAGGTTGAAGACAGAATAAAAACAAACAGACCATAACTGCACAAGGACACAGACACCCTGTGCCCATTCCCTGTCTCGCCATCATGCTCGAGTTGCCTAAGGATGTATAGCCCAGCACAGATGGCCTTATGTGATGGTCTGGGTGTGCTGATAGAGTCATTCTTTCAATGTCACTGGGATTTATTTTTCCCTCCTACATCTCTTTGTCTTTTTGTCTCTCCTGTCTTCAGGAGATTCCTCCTGTCTTCAGGCAGTTGCCCACAGCTGGAGACTGTGTTAGAAAGGAGCCAAACCCCAGATTTCTTGGAAACCAGTGGAAAACTTTTCGCACCATCATTTTGAAATCAGTTATTATTTTCTCCCAAGGTGTTTTAGCCTATTTTTTTAAAAAAAAAAGGATTAAAAAAAAAGAAAGGAAAAGTGGAGGCTGGTTGTTTTTTCCCCATTCCACCAATTAGATCAATGAATCCCACATTTTCAGCCTTATTCTCCTATAGCTTTTCCTCACGAAGAACATCTCTCAGGCTTCACTCCAGTGCTCAGCAGGTGAGGACAATGTGCCCTGCTGAGGCTGGGCCAGAAGGACTTTTCTAAGAAGGCGGCATGCAGTGCTGTTACCATTCTGCTCACAGCGAGATGAAGATATCCTTGCTGTACTGACCGAAAAGGATTGCTGATTGCTGACGGTTACCCAAACTTTTGGAAAAAATATTGCGAGCTACCACACCTACCAGAAATCTCTTTAAGCTTTCTTCTAAGTGAACAAGAGCAAGTGGATCCATAACCCCCCCTACAAAATGGTACCAGAAGACTTCAAAAGATATTGTAGATTACTACAGAGGAACATGTAGAGCATTAGAAAGGCAACAGATTGACAGGAGAGGCAAAAAAAGGGCCAGACATGAACGCTCACCCTGGGAGGAGGCAGCAGGACTGGGGATGCCTCATTGCACAAGCAGATCCCTTTCTTGGGCCAAGCTCCATCTGAACTCACTCAGGAAAGCACGACAGCTTCAAACACCTCCCGCTCCCATGCTCTACCCATCACCTGTGCAGCAGCAGCAGTGCCGACAGGAGCAGTCCCAGCACCGCTCCCCCGAGGGGATGGGGCCAGGAGCCACTGGTGATGGGCAGGTCTGTGCTCAGTGGGTGCTACCCAGGGCGGTGACACAAATTATTTCTGTGCTGGAAGGCGGCAAGACTTTGGAATAAATTGCCCAGAGATGTTGTGGCTGCCCCCTCCCTGGAGGTTTCCAAGGCCAAGTTGGACGGAGCCTTGAGTATCATGATCTAGTTGAGAGGCGTCCCTGCCCATGACAGGGAGGTTGGACGAGATGATCTCTAAGGTCCCTTCCAGCCTAGGCCAGTCTATGATTCTATGGTTAGGCTGTGGCCCGGTTTTCTCTTTAGGCAGCCCAGGTTTTTTTGCAGGCCCTGTAGGATGGCTGTGGTTACCTCAGCAGGATGGGCTAGGAGAAAAGTCACTGATGAAGAGTGATCCCTTCAATAATATTTTGTAATTCAAAAGCCACATAAGTACAAGCAGCAACCTCTGCTTATCTGGCTACTCAAGTCTTTGCCAATAAACAGATTGATAGGGCTTGGACTGAACTCTTCCACTGAATTCTGATGGTGTTTCTTAGAAATCAAGTAATCCCATTAACCCCCATAGCCTGTTTACATCCTGGTCAGCTTAGATACTAGCTGCCAGTATGTTACATCATCTACATTCACAGACACATAACAAAGAAAGAAATCATTTTTCCTTGCTGGTTTGTCAGCAATAGATTCTGTCGCATTAACAAAAAAAAAATGCTGTGCAAATTCAGCTACAACATTGAGCAACATCTTTCAATGAGATTTTAAAGAAAAGCGATACTCTTGCCCATACATCCCTTGAGCCAAATCTGTCAGATGAGTAGGACCATTAACGTCAGCAGGGATATAAAGTGAGCAGGATTTGCTCCATGCTCAGTAATAAAACCTTCTCGAGGAGATGAAATTGGACTCAGTGTAATGTAACAGGAGTGGCTGGAAGCTGTGGGGGCACTATGTGGACAGTCTGTACCATACTACAATTCAAGGGCTGTAGAACAGGTAGTCTTACAGCTCTGTTGTAAGATTTTGCTGGAGATGATGTTAATGAATGGTGACTGTCTGGTGCCAGTGTTGCTTCAAACTGCTATTTTAATACAGCTCACATCAACAACAGCACTGACAAACATAATCAAAATGGCAGTGCGTTCAAGTACAAGATAGGAATACCATCCTCACTTGAAAATGAAAAATAAAGCAAGAGAGATGGAATACTGAAAAGGAGGAAACGCTAAAAGAGAAAAGAACCAGTATAATTTGAAGTTAAATTACTATGCAGTGGTTCTAGTGTTTGACAAACTGTATGTAGACTCTGTGTGCAATAGCATGGATACTGTCATTACAGAAAATCAAGAAAATAAAATTATAATCATACGATTCTATGATTATAATTTTATTTTCTTGATTTTTTGTGTATAGCAATGAGATCAGTGTGTGCCTCAACATAGGGAGAGCACTGCCACAAATGAATTCCTACCATATATTTTCAGAGTATGGTCTTGATTTTGAGCACACCATTATTTCAGCTTCCCCTCTCCCTCCCAATCAGGTTCTCATTATGTGCTCTAAAACCTTGATTCAGCCAAGCACTTCTGTATGTGCTTTGTTGGAACATGTAATTACTTCCCATTAAAGTCAACAGGACTAAGTAGCATGGTTAAGTGCTTTGCTGAATCGAAGCCTAAATGACATCAGTTGTGCCAGTAAGTTACAGGTGCAAAAAAAAAAAAACCCACGACTTTTTAAAAATCTGATCTTTTTCTAGTCAAACTTTCATAATGGGACTAGTTGTGATTTTTGTTGTGGATTTTACCTAGTTAGCAGATGATGTTATATTACTTCCCACCTTTCATCTCTCTCAAATGTTGCCATGCTACTCCTCACTGCATCTCTAGAAAACAGGGTAATCTTCAGAGAGGAGAAAAATATAATACTGAGGTGACAAACATTATTCTGGTTCGTCAAAAGAGAACAGAGAAATAGAAGGAAAGCACATACAGTTGTTTGCCATTGAAATTTTGTAATGTGACAGACAGAGACAAGCAAAAATGTGCTTTAGTCTTAGGAAAAACAATCAACTAAACACACACACACGAACACCCCAATCAGCCCACAAAAGCTTTCCGAGCCAGCTTATTTAGGAAAAGCTTGTGTTGGGTTTGCATCTCTCCTTCATCAGCAATGGGCTTAAACACAGGTGTGGGCAGCATGGGCAGGGATGAACAGCACCAAACTGCCCCTGCCTCAGCCACATGAACTATTCAGATCTGTCCCAAAGTCCTCACTGACAACCCTTAAAACTGTTCACTCAGAAGATTCTTTCCCAGAGGCAGACTCACAATGTCATGGTAGCTTAAGCAAGGGTAGCTTAGACACGCAACTAAGGATGCTCTTACTCATTGTTCTGGTTAAAACCTCATTTTGTGAGTCTTGGCATGATGCCTGCTTGCATTTGTGACAGCAGTTTTGAAGCATGGAAAAAACACTGTCATAAGTTAATTAGGCAGAGCTTATATCAGATAAAATGTGTGTTTAACTGGGCAAAATATATCACCGACACCACCTGAAAGTTTTTGAGAAGCAGTGGGGAAAATTAATCAAAGACAAAATTCACCAGCATTTGTAACTATCATCAAAAATAGGTTTAGTGTGTTCTGTTTGAGTCCTGATGCTATGAACACAGTCTTGGTAACAGGGTACCTAGATATCATATTCAGGAGTCTAACATGGAAAATCTTATCCATAAGGATGCAACGTCATGAGTTCCACATGACAAAACTGATGGATGTGCCCATATCACAGAGGTGACACAGGGGACAAACTGCAACACAAAGGAATGGATCAATGGGATCAAAATGACATGTTTTGAAGTGGACAAATAGCTGTTGGTAAAAAGCCAGTAGTGGTACAATGCCAATCAGAAATTAACCATCACCCCAAAATTTCAGCCACAAGCTAGATAGGCACAACCGGACAGCTATCACACAGACACCACGGGAATGAGTATCTTAAAAACACCCAACCAAACCCTGGAGTAATATTACAAGAGAGCTTAACATTTAATCACTGTTTCAAGACCAAAATAGGTTGAGTGGCTTTTCAAAAAATCTCTGGTTGAAGAACTCAAACATATATTCTATTATTTATTCTATTTATTTCTTTAGGTTTTAAAACGTGCCTCTCCAAAGATCTAGGAAAAATATACAGATCATTTAAAATGGCACAAAAAATTCCAGCTAATCCAATGGTCACAATAAAAAACCTTCCCAGAACCTTGACCTTAACCCTGCTCAGAAAAGAATCCCACCTTTTGAACTCAGTCACCATCACTCAGTCTGTTTCCTAAGAAAAAGCTTGGGAAAATAGTTGGGTTCTTCCACTACCAACCAAGAGGTTAGCAATTGGCCCATGTCTAACATCTAAGGCCATAACATGCAGTGACAAAAATTACTCCTGACATTCAACTTTCCCTTCTCATCCTTTCTCTGGCATTTCTGCATTATCTGCAAGTTTATTTTGACAAATGATTTCTATCAGCTGTTTGCCTTCACCCCTTGGTGCTCCTCCAGACCTCCAAAATATGTCCCTGGAGGCAAGAAGACCACCACCCTTTCTTCCATCTCCAGTCCTTGCCTTTTCCTTCTTCTTTGATCCCCAGAGATAGTCGCTCTACAAGATGAACGGAGCAGAAGTAGTGAACATCAATGTTTCTCAAAGCCATAATTAAAACTCAGTTCCTTTCAACTAGTAGCGTGCCCATAGATGCATAAAGCCAGGCAGAAACAGAGTCAGTGGAAGACCTGAGAACATAATGCAGATCTCATTTGCCTTCCCCTGGGCTGTGGAGTTGAACTAAACAATAGGGACAGTCTATTTCGGTCTATTTTCAGGTACAGTATCTCCAAGAGAGCTATTTTCATACTAAAGGTAAAACCAGGTCTAAATATCTCAAAAGATATTTTTTTCCCCTTCAGTCAGTGGAAAAGAGACAGGAACACATAAGTCGTAACACATTAAAATGAAGGGGGAGGGTCATCTTTCTTTCTGTGCTGAGCAGGAGATATATCACTGTTATGCTCAGATGAGTTATCATAGACTTTCTGGATGACAGATTGCAGATAATTACAAAAAGAACCCTCTAACTGAATACTTATAATCCTATTATTGACTTTTAATTCATAATCTGTACCTTATTGAACTGAGCAGCCATGCTATAAATTTAATACTCATCGCATGACAGTCCGCTCTTTCCAAAACTTCATTTGTAATGGGCTCTGCAGCTCCTAGCTGCAGTAATTTATAATAATCATTAGTAAATATTACATATAATTGATGCTATTTACTCTGTGTAAAACATAAGTCAGAAATCTCACGTTTTAGGCCTGAATCAGTCCTAGCGTTCAGAGAAAGGAATTTCTTCTATCCATGAGTTTGATAGGGGTAGGGAGAGACTGAAGGCAGAACTTCATCACAAAAGGCAGCAGGCAGGTCTGTGCTTTAAGGGAAACCTTAACTCGCTCTAGGCGATAGTTCCCAGGTCCATGCACTGCTGTGAGGAAGGAGAAACTAATTCGAGACTTCCCTATCCTGATCTCTGAAGTTACTTGCTTTTTTCACTTTTGTTCCTACAAATTACTGAAGCAAATTACCAACTGGTTGTTTGAATTTTTACCCGCCGAGTAATTTTTGCCCAGGGAACTGCATGGTGTGGCTGAGCACTTCTCCCCTGCTCTCATGCCTTGTTGCTTGTCCTATTCTTCAGTGTTCTGTGAGGAC